>NC_091297.1:58018584-58036084 GCF_038502225.1 Cherax quadricarinatus
TTCTTCGAGCTTCTAGTAAGGTAAAATATAGCTCTTTTAACCTAGCAATGTTCCTCAATGCTAGTAGGTCTAAGACCAACTACATATCAAGTCTCAAATGTTTCTCTAGTTTCTTTCATGTGTGATGAAACATGAGCTACATGTTGGCGTCTCTTGTTCCATTAATTCTCTCACGTTTGCCGTGAGTAGTAATCTGAATACCTCCTTGTTCAGATTGTTGAACGATATTCATGTATTTACCAGATTTGCACCTGACCATTGATCGGCTGAGACGCAGATACTTACAGCGGCCCGATAAGAATTTATAAAGAGTCACTTATAGAAATTCTGCAAAGTTATTTATAATAAACGAAGCGGGAAAAACTTTACACCAAACTTCGGCGTGGCCTTTTTTTTTTTTTTTTTTTTTTTTTTTTTTTTTTTTGGGGGGGGGGGGCAAGTCACCTAAAGTTTACAAGAACAAAAAACAGAAATAATTGAGAATAAAGTTTATGAATGACTAAACAAAAATGTTAAGGCGAAGGACACCCCACCAATAGACTGCCTTCTACTTAAGACTATTTAAGTCCATCTCTGGTGCAAGCGTTCAGTACCAACGGCGCTTCTTGTTTATCATGTTTCTCAACTTCGATGATAACTTCGAGAAGCGATTTGAGTCTGTAATTAGGTAAGAAAATCTGCTTTATTTTTTTGAGTCGCCAAGAGCTATGGCGGGCATTAGACACTGAAAAATCTTGCAATATCTTTTGGCCAGCTCGTCAGTATACTGAAAGTCAGAGACCAGGTTGTCTGGGTGACAGAGAGAAGACAGAATTTGATACTGGTTTGGTTGGCAGAGAAAGAATAAGGCTTGATAATAGTGTGGTTGGTATGAGACGCAAGTATGAAGACATTTAGTACGAGGTTCACTACGACAAACCAGTCGATGATCTCCGTGCAGTGAAGATACCGGCTGGAGAGTAAGCTTTTAATTAACTTAAAAGTGTTTCTGTTTAGAGTTTTATCAAGTCATACAGCATACATGACAGTCATACAGCATACATGACAGTCATACAGCATACATGACAGTCATACAGCATACATGACAGTCATACAGCATACATGACAGTCATACAGCACACATGACAAAGTCATACAGCACAAATGACAAAGTCATACAGCACACATGACAAAGTCATACAGCACACATGACAAAGTCATACAGCACACATGACAAAGTCATACAGCACACATGACAAAGTCATACAGCACACATGACAAAGTCATACAGCACACATGACAAAGTCATACAGCACACATGACAAAGTCATACAGCATACATGACAGTCATACAGCATACATGACAAAGTCATACAGCATACATGACAGTCATACAGCACACATGACAAAGTCATACAGCACACATGACAAAGTCATACAGCACACATGACAAAGTCATACAGCACACATGACAAAGTCATACAGCACACATGACAAAGTCATACAGCACACATGACAAAGTCATACAGCACACATGACAAAGTCATACAGCACACATGACAAAGTCATACAGCACACATGACAAAGTCATACAGCACACATGACAAAGTCATACAGCATACATGACAAAGTCATACAGCACACATGACAAAGTCATACAGCACACATGACAAAGTCATACAGCACACATGACAAAGTCATACAGCACACATGACAAAGTCATACAGCACACATGACAAAGTCATACAGCACACATGACAAAGTCATACAGCACACATGACAAAGTCATACAGCACACATGACAAAGTCATACAGCATACATGACAAAGTCATACAGCACACATGACAAAGTCATACAGCACACATGACAAAGTCATACAGCACACATGACAAAGTCACACAGCACACCTGACAAAGTCATACAGCACACCTGACAAAGTCATACAGCATACATGACAGTCATACAGCATACATGACAAAGTCATACAGCACACATGACAAAGTCATACAGCATACATGACAGTCATACAGCACACATGACAAAGTCATACAGCACACATGACAAAGTCATACAGCACATATGACAAAGTCATACAGCACACATGACAAAGTCATACAGCACACATGACAAAGTCATACAGCATACATGACAGTCATACAGCATACATGACAAAGTCATACAGCATACATGACAGTCATACAGCACACATGATAAAGTCATACAGCACACATGACAAAGTCATACAGCATACATGACAGTCATACAGCATACATGACAGTCATACAGCATACATGACAAAGTCATACAGCACACATGACAGTCATACAGCACACATGACAAAGTCATACAGCACACATGACAAAGTCATACAGCACACATGGCAAAGTCATACAGCACACATGACAAAGTCATACAGCACACATGACAAAGTCATACAGCATACATGACAGTCATACAGCATACATGACAAAGTCATACAGCATACATGACAGTCATACAGCACACATGACAAAGTCATACAGCACACATGACAAAGTCATACAGCATACATGACAAAGTCATACAGCACACATGACAAAGTCATACAGCACACATGACAAAGTCATACAGCACACATGACAAAGTCATACAGCACACATGACAAAGTCATACAGCACACATGACAAAGTCATACAGCACACATGACAAAGTCATACAGCACACATGACAAAGTCATACAGCACACATGACAAAGTCATACAGCACACATGACAAAGTCATACAGCACACATGACAAAGTCATACAGCACACATGACAAAGTCATACAGCACACATGACAAAGTCATACAGCACACATGACAAAGTCATACAGCACACATGACAAAGTCATACAGCACACATGACAAAGTCATACAGCACACATGACAAAGTCATACAGCATACATGACAAAGTCATACAGCACACATGACAAAGTCATACAGCACACATGACAAAGTCATACAGCACACATGACAAAGTCATACAGCACACATGAGAAAGTCATACAGCACACATGACAAAGTCATACAGCACACATGACAAAGTCATACAGCACACATGACAAAGTCATACAGCACACATGACAAAGTCATACAGCACACATGACAAAGTCATACAGCACACATGACAAAGTCATACAGCACACATGACAAAGTCATACAGCACACATGACAAAGTCATACAGCACACATGACAAAGTCATACAGCACACATGACAAAGTCATACAGCACACATGACAAAGTCATACAGCACATATGACAAAGTCATACAGCACACATGACAAAGTCATACAGCATACATGACAAAGTCATACAGCACACATGACAAAGTCATACAGCACACATGACAAAGTCATACAGCACACATGACAAAGTCATACAGCACACATGACAAAGTCATACAGCACACATGACAAAGTCATACAGCACACATGACAAAGTCATACAGCACACATGACAAAGCCATACAGCACACATGACAAAGTCATACAGCACACATGACAAAGTCATACAGCACACATGACAAAGTCATACAGCACACATGACAAAGTCATACAGCACACATGACAAAATCATACAGCACACATGACAAAGTCATACAGCACACATGACAAAGTCATACAGCACACATGACAAAGTCATACAGCACACATGACAAAGTCATACAGCACACATGACAAAGTCATACAGCACACATGACAAAGTCATACAGCACACATGACAAAGTCATACAGCACACATGACAAAGTCATACAGCATACATGACAAAGTCATACAGCACACATGACAAAGTCATACAGCACACATGACAAAGTCATACAGCACACATGACAAAGTCATACAGCACACATGACAAAGTCATACAGCACACATGACAAAGTCATACAGCACACATGACAAAGTCATACAGCACACATGACAAAGTCATACAGCACATATAACAAAACTCTTCACAGAGAGAAATTGTCCTAAAACAAGCATGTTGTGCAATTCGTGTTTTGTACATGAATGTATACAGTACCGGTAAGATGAAAAATTAGACACATGTGCAACATCTGGGTATCTTTATTTGTAAAAGTATCGCCATCTATTGGCTTTATCAACATAAACTCAAGGATAAAATGGGAAGACTGCAGAACTATATACAAAATACCAGGAGTCTACAAAGAAAGATACCCAACTGTTGCACACGTGTCTAATTCTTCAATACTTGGCTTGTATCCAATGTTTGTAGTCAGTAAGCTATTTTCATTCAACCATGACCGGCTGAGAGCGTCAATGTTTGTAGTCAGTAAGCTATTTTCATTCAACCATGACCGGCTGAGAGCGTCAATGTTTGTAGTCAGTAAGCTATTTTCATTCAACCATGACCGGCTGAGAGCGTCAATGTTTGTAGTCAGTAAGCTATTTTCATTCAACCATGACCGGCTGAGAGCGTCAATGTTTGTAGTCAGTAAGCTATTTTCATTCAACCAGGACCGGCTGAGAGCGTCAATGTTTGTAGTCAGTAAGCTATTTTCATTCAACCATGACCGGCTGAGAGCGTCAATGTTTGTAGTCAGTAAGCTATTTTCATTCAACCATGACCGGCTGAGAGCGTCAATGTTTGTAGTCAGTAAGCTATTTTCATTCAACCATGACCGGCTGAGAGCGTCAATGTTTGTAGTCAGTAAGCTATTTTCATTCAACCATGACCGGCTGAGAGCGTCAATGTTTGTAGTCAGTAAGCTATTTTCATTCAACCATGACCGGCTGAGAGCGTCAATGTTTGTAGTCAGTAAGCTATTTTCATTCAACCAGGACCGGCTGAGAGCGTCAATGTTTGTAGTCAGTAAGCTATTTTCATTCAACCAGGACCGGCTGAGAGCGTCAATGTTTGTAGTCAGTAAGCTATTTTCATTCAACCATGACCGGCTGAGAGCGTCAATGTTTGTAGTCAGTAAGCTATTTTCATTCAACCAGGACCGGCTGAGAGCGTCAATGTTTGTAGTCAGTAAGCTATTTTCATTCAACCAGGACCGGCTGAGAGCGTCAATGTTTGTAGTCAGTAAGCTATTTTCATTCAACCATGACCGGCTGAGAGCGTCAATGTTTGTAGTCAGTAAGCTATTTTCATTCAACCATGACCGGCTGAGAGCGTCAATGTTTGTAGTCAGTAAGCTATTTTCATTCAACCAGGACCGGCTGAGAGCGTCAATGTTTGTAGTCAGTAAGCTATTTTCTTTCAACCATGACCGGCTGAGAGCGTCAATGTTTGTAGTCAGTAAGCTATTTTCATTCAACCATGACCGGCTGAGAGCGTCAATGTTTGTAGTCAGTAAGCTATTTTCATTCAACCAGGACCGGCTGAGAGCGTCAATGTTTGTAGTCAGTAAGCTATTTTCATTCAACCAGGACCGGCTGAGAGCGTCAATGTTTGTAGTCAGTAAGCTATTTTCATTCAACCATGACCGGCTGAGAGCGTCAATGTTTGTAGTCAGTAAGCTATTTTCATTCAACCATGACCGGCTGAGAGCGTCAATGTTTGTAGTCAGTAAGCTATTTTCATTCAACCAGGACCGGCTGAGAGCGTCAATGTTTGTAGTCAGTAAGCTATTTTCATTCAACCAGGACCGGCTGAGAGCGTCAATGTTTGTAGTCAGTAAGCTATTTTCATTCAACCATGACCGGCTGAGAGCGTCAATGTTTGTAGTCAGTAAGCTATTTTCATTCAACCATGACCATGAGCGAAACACCAACGTCAAAGACCTGGGAGTGATCATGTCGGAGGATCTCACCTTCAAGGACCATAACATTGTATCAATCGCATCTGCTAGAAAAATGACAGGATGGATAATGAGAACCTTCAAGACTAGGGAGGCCAAGCCCATGATGACACTCTTCAGGTCACTTGTTCTATCTAGGCTGGAGTATTGCTGCACACTAACAGCACCTTTCGGGGCAGGTGAAATTGCCGACCTAGAAAATGTACAGAGAACTTTCACGGCGCGCATAACGGAGATAAAACACCTCAACTATTGGGAGCGCTTGAGGTTCCTAAACCTGTATTCCCTGGAACGCAGGAGGGAGAGATACATGATTATATACACCTGGAAAATCCTAGAGGGACTAGTACCGAACTTGCACACGAAAATCACCCACTACGAAAGCAAAAGACTTGGCAGACGATGCACCATCCCCCCAATGAAAAGCAGGGGTGTCACTAGCACGTTAAGAGACCATACAATAAGTGTCAGGGGCCCGAGACTGTTCAACTGCCTCCCAGCACACATAAGGGGGATTACCAATAGACCCCTGGCAGTCTTCAAGCTGGCACTGGACAAGCACCTAAAGTCAGTTCCGGATCAGCCGGGCTGTGGCTCGTATGTTGGTTTGCGTGCAGCCAGCAGCAACAGCCTGGTTGATCAGGCTCTGATCCACCAGGAGGCCTGGTCTCAGACCGGGCCGCGGGGGCGTTGACCCCCGGAACTCTCTCCAGGTAAACTCCAGGTAATGACCGGCTGAGAGCGTCAATGTTTGTAGTCAGTAAGCTATTTTCATTCAACCATGACCGGCTGAGAGCGTCAATGTTTGTAGTCAGTAAGCTATTTTCATTCAACCAGGACCGGCTGAGAGCGTCAATGTTTGTAGTCAGTAAGCTATTTTCATTCAACCAGGACCGGCTGAGAGCGTCAATGTTTGTAGTCAGTAAGCTATTTTCATTCAACCATGACCGGCTGAGAGCGTCAATGTTTGTAGTCAGTAAGCTATTTTCATTCAACCATGACCGGCTGAGAGCGTCAATGTTTGTAGTCAGTAAGCTATTTTCATTCAACCATGACCGGCTGAGAGCGTCAATGTTTGTAGTCAGTAAGCTATTTTCATTCAACCATGACCGGCTGAGAGCGTCAATGTTTGTAGTCAGTAAACTATTTTCATTCAACCATGACCGGCTGAGAGCGTCAATGTTTGTAGTCAGTAAGCTATTTTCATTCAACCATGACCGGCTGAGAGCGTCAATGTTTGTAGTCAGTAAGCTATTTTCATTCAACCATGACCGGCTGAGAGCGTCAATGTTTGTAGTCAGTAAGCTATTTTCATTCAACCATGACCGGCTGAGAGCGTCAATGGATCCATTAACGTAGGATAAAAATCATGTATTTTATACATAATATTTATTTCTTGGTATTCCTCTGAACGTTGATATATTCCACTGTTATTCCCAGGTAAGCAATTAGAATACACTGTTACCTTCCATCCACTGTTACCATGTATGGAAGAGAAATTTACTTCAAATTCATCACATGGTATGGCTACACTGGCGAGGTAACAATGAGCAAATAAAATAAACGATTCGGAAAACGAATGTCGAAAATATTTTGATACCAAGTTAACCTGAAAATGTCACCTTTGTTCCATCTCTGTCGTACTGTATTTCGATTTTATTTCTGTATTTTATCACAGGGTTGTAATGTGTATGTGGTGGTGGGAGTAGTAGAATTAGTAATAGAAGTAGTAGTAGTAGTAGAAGTAGTAGTAGTAGTAGTGGTAGCAGTAGTAGTAGTAGTAGCAGTAGTAGTAGTAGTAGTAGTAGTAGTAGAGCAGCAACAGCAGCGCAGCAGCAGCAGCAGCACAGCAGCAGCAGCAGCAGCAGCAGCAGAGCAGCAGCAGCCAAGCAGCAGCAGCAGCAGCAACAGCAGCAGCCGCAGCAGCAGCAGCCGCTAGCAGCAGCAGCAGCAGCAGCAGGCAGCAGCAGCAGCACAGCAGCAGCATGTTTGTTGTTGTCATGTTGTTAAGCTACAACAGCTGTTGTTGCTGCTGTTAAGCATGTCGTTGCTAAGCAGCATGACAACAGCGACGCATGCTGCTGCTGCCGCTGCTGTTGTTGCCGCCATGACAGCAGCAGAGCAGCAGCAGCCGCTGCTGCTGCTGCCCGCGCTGGGCTGCTCGCGCGCCGCTGCTGCTGCTGCCGCCGCGCGCGCAACAGCAGCGCTGCTGCTGCCACACACAGCCACGCCGCCGCGCGCCGCTGCTGCTGGGCCGCCACTGCTGCTGCTGCTGTCACCGAGCCAGCAGCGCCACACAGCTGAGCCGCCAGCCACAGCAGCTGTTGCTGCTGCTGCTGTCACAGCAGCTGCTGCACACACTGGTTGCTGCTGCTGCCGCCTGGCCACAGCAGCCAGCAAGTGCTGCAGCAGCAAGCTGTTGTTGTTGTTGCAGCAAGCACAGCAGCACACAGCAGCAAGCGTTGCTGCTGCAGCTGCCAGCAGCAGCAGCAGCAGCAGCAGCAGCAGCAAGCCGTTGTCAATCAGCGCGCTGTTGTTGCTGCTGCTGCTGCTGCTGCTGGGCAGCAGCCAGCAGCAGCACCAGCTGCTGCTGCTGCCGCTGCTGCTGCTGGGCTGCTGCGCGCTAAGCTGCTGCGTGCTGCTGGCGGGCCTGCTGCCGCAGCAGCAGCGTGCTGCGCCACGCCGCCGCTGCTGCTGGGCGCAGCGCCGCGAGCCAAACGCGCCAGCAGCTGCAGCCCACAGCAGCAGCAACCAGCTGTTGCCAGCAGCAGCACGCTGCTGCTGCTGTTGCTGCCAGCTGCCTGCAGCACAGCAGCAGCAGCACCAGCAGCAGCAGCAGCCAGCAGCAGCAGCAGCAGCTAAGCAGCAGCAGCAAGCAGCAGCAGCGTTACAGCAGCAAAGAGCAGCAGCCACAGCAGCAGCAGCAGCAGCTGTTACAGCAGCGACAGCAGCGACAGCAGCAGCAGCTGCAAGCTGCTGCTGCTTGCTACATGCTGCTGCTGGCTGTTGCTGCTGCTGTTAAGCAGCAGCAGCAGCCAGCAGCAGCAGCAGCAGCAGCTGGGCAGCAGCAGCAGCAGCGCCAAGCCGCAGCTGCAGCCAGCGCCACAGCAGCAGCAGCAGCAGCAGCCGCAGCAGCAGCACAGCAGCCAGCAGCAGCTGTACAGCAGCAGCAGCAGCAGTCACAGCAGCAGCAGTTGCTAAGCAGCAGCAGCAGCAGCATAAGCTACAGCAGCAGCAGCAGCAAGGACAGCAGCGACAGCAGCAGCAGCAAGCTGCTAAGCGCACCAGCTGCTGCTGCTGCTGCTGCTGTTGCTGCTGCTGCGCTGCTGCTGCCGCTGCTGCCGCCGCTGCTGCATGCGGCCACAGCAGCAGCAGCAGCTGCAGCAGCAGCAGCAGCAGCAGCAGTCAAGCAGCACCAGCAGCAGCGACGTAACCATGATTGAGCAGGAGCAAAGAAAGAAACACAGCAGCAGCAGCGCTGCTAGCAGCAGCAGCAGCGCAGCAGCAGCACCAGCAGCAGCCGCAGCATGTTGCAGCAGCAGCAGCAGCAGCTACAGCAGCAGCAGCAGCAACAGCAGCTGTTGTTACAGCAGCAGCAGCAGCAGCAAGGCAGCAGCAGCAGCAGCAACAGCATAAGGGTTACAGCAGCAGCGAGCAGCAGCAGCAGCAGCAGCAGCAGCAGCAGCAGCAGCATGGTGCCAGCAGCCTCGCAGCAGCTACAGCAGCAGCAGCAGCAGCAGCCGCAGCAGCATGCTGCCGCAGCAGCAGCAGCCAGCAGGCCAGCAGCAGCAGCAGCAGCTGCTGGCAGCTGCTGCTGCTGTCACAGCACCGCAGCAGCAGCAGCAGCAGCCTCGCAGCAGCAACAGCAGGTTGCTGTTGCTGGCGCTGTTACAGCAGCAGCTGTTGCTGCCGCAGCACAGCAGCAGCAGCAGCCACCCAGCAGCAGCTGCTGCAGCAGCAGCGGCGCCAGCAGCAGCAGCAGCAGCAGCAAGCTGCTGTTAGCAGCAGCAGCAGCAGCAAGCAGCAGCACAGCAGCAGCAGCAGGCGCCAGCAGCAGCAGCAGCGACAGCAGCGACAGCAGCAGCAGCAGCAGGCCGCTGCAGCCAGCAGCAGCAGCAGCCAGCAGCAGCAGCAGCAGCAGCAGCAGCCGTTGCAGCAGCAGCAGCAGCTGCAGCAGCAGCAGCAGCAGCTGCCGGGCGCAGCAGCAGCAGCAGCCAGCAGCAGCAGCAGCAGCAGCAGCGTTGTTGAGCAGCAGCTAAGCAGCAGCAGCAGCAGCAGCTGCTAAGCAGCAGCAGCAGCACAGCAGCAGCAGCAGCAAGCTACAGCAGCAGCAGCAGCAGCAGAGCAGCTACAGCAGGCGCAGCAGCAGCGACAGCAGTGACAGCAGCAGCAGCAGCAGCTGGCAGCAAGCTGCTGCTGCTGCTGCTGCCAGCAGCAGCAGCAGCAGCAGCAAGCTGCTGCTGCTGCTGCCGCTGCTGTTGCATTGCTGCCGGCAGCAGCAGCAGCAGCAGCCAGCAGCAGCAGCAGCAGCAGCAAGGTTACAGCACCAGCAGCAGCAAGACAAACATGACAAGCTGCTGCTGCTGCTGCAAGCAGCAGCGGCCGCTGTTAAGGTTGCAGCAGCAAGCTGCTGCTGCCGCTGCTGCTACACCTGCTGCTCGCAACAGCTGCTGCTGCTGCTGCTAGCAGCTACAAGCGCTGCTTTTGCTAGCTGCTATGCCAAACTGCTGTTGTTGCCAGCTGTTGTTGTTGCTGCTGCTGCTTACAGCACAGCACAACAGCAGCAGCATGCTGCAGCTGCTGCTGCTGCTGTAGTAGCAATAATAACAATAATAATAGCAGCGGTAGCAGCAGCATTAGTAGTAGTAACAGTAGCAACATTTTATTAATTCTTGCAAGTACAAACTTTTATGCACTTTACAATCTGGCCCAAAATCTCGTTTAAAAAAACCAAGCTGGTGACCCCAATTTCCTCACATTTCACACCTTTCTCCCTCATCTTTTATTGGAAATTAATTAAAAAAGTTTACATTTGATAGTTAAGTAATTAATTAGGTCCATATAATATAGAAAAAAAGTAATTTAAATACATTGGCTTTATTTGCATTATGAAGTTTTTAGTGATCAATTTATTGACCAAAAAAGAGCGTTAGTTGGGTAATAATAACTTTTAATTTTTATTAATAAAACAATAGTATTGTTTAAAACCATACATATAAAAGTAACTCAGCCATAAAAACATTAGAAATATAAACAATATAAATAAATTCTAGCCAAAATGTTATAATTTTTTTAAATTAATGTAGACCATGACTGAAGAATTGTGTGGAAATATTTTCTGCTTCTCCATGGTCGTAAAAACTGTGAATGTTATTGTTCCACCCTGTCAGTGGATGAGGTGGAGTGAGGGAGGTGGAGTACAGGAGGTGGAGTACAGGAGGGGGAGTACAGGAAGTGGATTACAGGAGGTGGAGTGCAGGAGGTGGAATACAGGAGGTGGAGTACAGGAGGGGGAGTACAGGATGTGGATTACAGGAGGGGTAGTGCAGCAGGTGGAGTGAAGAAGGTAAAGTGAAGGAGGGAAAGTACAGAAGGTAGAGTACAGGAAGTGGAGCACAGGAGGTGGAGTCCAGGAGGTGCAGTACAGGAGGTGGAGCGCAGGAGGTGGAGTGAAGGAGATGGAGTGCAGGAGGTAGAGTGAAAAAGGTAAAATGAAGGAGGGAAAGTACAGGAGGTGGAGTGAAGAAGGTAAAGTGAAGGAGGTGGAGAGCAGGAGGTGGAGCGAAGATAGAGTGCAGGAGGTTGAGTGAAGAAGGTAAAGTGAAGGAGGGAGAGTACAGGAGGTGGAGTACAGGAGGTGGAGTACAGGAGGGGGAGTAAAGGAGGGGGAGTGCAGGAGGTGGAGTACAGGAGGGGGAGTGCAGGAGGTGGAGTACAGGACGGGGAGTGCAGGAGGTGGAGTACAGGAGGGGGAGTACAGGAGGTGGAGTACAGGAGGGGGAGTACAGGAGGGGGAGTAAAGGAGGGGGAGTGCAGGAGGTGGAGTACAGGAGGGGGAGTACAGGAGGTGGAGTACAGGAGGTGGAGTACAGGAGGTGGAGTACAGGAGGGGGAGTACAGGAGGGGGAGTAAAGGAGGGGGAGTGCAGGAGGTGGAGTACAGGAGGGGGAGTGCAGGAGGTGGAGTACAGGAGGGGGAGTGCAGGAGGTGGAGTACAGGAGGGGGAGTACAGGAGGGGGAGTGAAGGAGGTGGAGTGCAGAAGGTGGAGTGAAGGAGGTGGAGTGCAGAAGGTGGAGTGAAGGAGGAGGAGTGAATGAGCTGGAGTAAATAAAGTAAGACAGGTGTCGTTGTATTATACATGATACACACGTCGATACATTTCAGTACATTTATTAGAGTAAATGTTTGGGTAGCAGCTGGTTCATCAGCTCAGACTAAACAGCAGCTGGTTCATCAGCTCAGACTAAACAGCAGCTGGTTCATCAGCTCAGACTAAACAGCAGCTGGTTCATCAGCTCAGACTAAACAGCAGCTGGTTCATCAGCTCAGACTAAACAGCAGCTGGTTCATCAGCTCAGACTAAACAGCAGCTGGTTCATCAGCTCAGACTAAACAGCAGCTGGTTCATCAGCTCAGACTAAACAGCAGCTGGTTCATCAGCTCAGACTAAACAGCAGCTGGTTCATCAGGTAAACAGACTGGTTCATCAAGACAGCAGCTGGTTCATCAGCTCAGACTAAACAGCAGCTGGTTCATCAGCTCAGACTAAACAGCAGCTGGTTCATCAGCTCAGACTAAACAGCAGCTGGTTCATCAGCTCAGACTAAACAGCAGCTGGTTCATCAGCTCAGACTAAACAGCAGCTGGTTCATCAGCTCAGACTAAACAGCAGCTGGTTCATCAGCTCAGACTAAACAGCAGCTGGTTCATCAGCTCAGACTAAACAGCAGCTGGTTCATCAGCTCAGACTAAACAGCAGCTGGTTCATCAGCTCAGACTAAACAGCAGCTGGTTCATCAGCTCAGACTAAACAGCAGCTGGTTCATCAGCTCAGACTAAACAGCAGCTGGTTCATCAGCTCAGACTAAACAGCAGCTGGTTCATCAGCTCAGACTAAACAGCAGCTGGTTCATCAGCTCAGACTAAACAGCAGCTGGTTCATCAGCTCAGACTAAACAGCAGCTGGTTCATCAGCTCAGACTAAACAGCAGCTGGTTCATCAGCTCAGACTAAACAGCAGCTGGTTCATCAGCTCAGACTAAACAGCAGCTGGTTCATCAGCTCAGACTAAACAGCAGCTGGTTCATCAGCTCAGACTAAACAGCAGCTGGTTCATCAGCTCAGACTAAACAGCAGCTGGTTCATCAGCTCAGACTAAACAGCAGCTGGTTCATCAGCTCAGACTAAACAGCAGCTGGTTCATCAGCTCAGACTAAACAGCAGCTGGTTCATCAGCTCAGACTAAACAGCAGCTGGTTCATCAGCTCAGACTAAACAGCAGCTGGTTCATCAGCTCAGACTAAACAGCAGCTGGTTCATCAGCTCAGACTAAACAGCAGCTGGTTCATCAGCTCAGACTAAACAGCAGCTGGTTCATCAGCTCAGACTAAACAGCAGCTGGTTCATCAGCTCAGACTAAACAGCAGCTGGTTCATCAGCTCAGACTAAACAGCAGCTGGTTCATCAGCTCAGACTAAACAGCAGCTGGTTCATCAGCTCAGACTAAACAGCAGCTGGTTCATCAGACTAAACAGCAGCTGGTTCATCAGCTCAGACTAAACAGCAGCTGGTTCATCAGCTCAGACTAAACAGCAGCTGGTTCATCAGCTCAGACTAAACAGCAGCTGGTTCATCAGCTCAGACTAAACAGCAGCTGGTTCATCAGCTCAGACTAAACAGCAGCTGGTTCATCAGCTCAGACTAAACAGCAGCTGGTTCATCAGCTCAGACTAAACAGCAGCTGGTTCATCAGCTCAGACTAAACAGCAGCTGGTTCATCAGCTCAGACTAAACAGCAGCTGGTTCATCAGCTCAGACTAAACAGCAGCTGGTTCATCAGCTCAGACTAAACAGCAGCTGGTTCATCAGCTCAGACTAAACAGCAGCTGGTTCATCAGCTCAGACTAAACAGCAGCTGGTTCATCAGCTCAGACTAAACAGCAGCTGGTTCATCAGCTCAGACTAAACAGCAGCTGGTTCATCAGCTCAGACTAAACAGCAGCTGGTTCATCAGCTCAGACTAAACAGCAGCTGGTTCATCAGCTCAGACTAAACAGCAGCTGGTTCATCAGCTCAGACTAAACAGCAGCTGGTTCATCAGCTCAGACTAAACAGCAGCTGGTTCATCAGCTCAGACTAAACAGCAGCTGGTTCATCAGCTCAGACTAAACAGCAGCTGGTTCATCAGCTCAGACTAAACAGCAGCTGGTTCATCAGCTCAGACTAAACAGCAGCTGGTTCATCAGCTCAGACTAAACAGCAGCTGGTTCATCAGGTCAGACTAAACAGCAGCTGGTTCATCAGCTCAGACTAAACAGCAGCTGGTTCATCAGGTCAGACTAAACAGCAGCTGGTTCATCAGCTCAGACTAAACAGCAGCTGGTTCATCAGGTCAGACTAAACAGCAGCTGGTTCATCAGCTCAGACTAAACAGCAGCTGGTTCATCAGCTCAGACTAAACAGCAGCTGGTTCATCAGCTCAGACTAAACAGCAGCTGGTTCATCAGGTCAGACTAAACAGCTGGTTCATCAGCTCAGACTAAACAGCAGCTGGTTCATCAGCTCAGACTAAACAGCAGCTGGTTCATCAGCAGACTCAGCAGCTGGTTCATCAGCTCAGACTAAACAGCAGCTGGTTCATCAGCTCAGACTAAACAGCAGCTGGTTCATCAGCTCAGACTAAACAGCAGCTGGTTCATCAGCTCAGACTAAACAGCAGCTGGTTCATCAGCTCAGACTAAACAGCAGCTGGTTCATCAGCTCAGACTAAACAGCAGCTGGTTCATCAGCTCAGACTATACAGCAGCTGGTTCATCAGGTCAGACTAAACAGCAGCTGGTTCATCAGCTCAGACTAAACAGCAGCTGGTTCATCAGGTCAGACTAAACAGCAGCTGGTTCATCAGCTCAGACTAAACAGCAGCTGGTTCATCAGCTCAGACTAAACAGCAGCTGGTTCATCAGCTCAGACTAAACAGCAGCTGGTTCATCAGCTCAGACTAAACAGCAGCTGGTTCATCAGGTCAGACTAAACAGCAGCTGGTTCATCAGGTCAGACTAAACAGTTTAGTCTAGTCAATCCTGGTAAAACTTTCTTCAGTAAATGTCTCTATCCACGGCTTGATGCTACCACTCATACCATCCACGGCTTGATGCTACCACTCACACCATCCACGGCTTGATGCTACCACTCACACCATCCACGGCTTGATGCTACCACTCATACCATCCACGGCTTGATGCTACCACTCATACCATCCACGGCTTGTTGCTACCACTCATACCATCCACGGCTTGATGCTACCACTCATACCATCCACGGCTTGATGCTACCACTCATACCATCCACGGCTTGATGCTACCACTCATACCATCCACGGCTTGATGCTACCACTCACACCATCCACGGCTTGATGCTACCACTCATACCATCCACGGCTTGATGCTACCACTCATACCATCCACGGCTTGATGCTACCACTCATACCATCCACGGCTTGTTGCTACCACTCATACCATCCACGGCTTGATGCTACCACTCATACCATCCACGGCTTGATGCTACCACTCATACCATCCACGGCTTTATGCTACCACTCATACCATCCACGGCTTGATGCTACCACTCATACCATCCACGGCTTGATGCTACCACTCATACCATCCACGGCTTGATGCTACCACTCATACCATCCACGGCTTGATGCTACCACTCATACCATCCACGGCTTGTTGCTACCACACATACCATCCACGGCTTGATGCTACCACTCATACCATCCACGGCTTGTTGCTACCACACATACCATCCACGGCTTGATGCTACCACTCATACCATCCACGGCTTGTTGCTACCACACATACCATCCACGGCTTGATGCTACCACTCATACCATCCACGGCTTGTTGCTACCACACATACCATCCACGGCTTGTTGCTACCACTCATACCATCCACGGCTTGATGCTACCACACATACCATCCACGGCTTGATGCTACCACTCATACCATCCACGGCTTGTTGCTACCATTCATACCATCCACGGCTTGTTGCTACCACTCATACCATCCACGGCTTGATGCTACCACTCATACCATCCACGGCTTGATGCTACCACTCATACCATCCACGGCTTGATGCTACCACTCATACCATCCACGGCTTGATGCTACCACTCATACCATCCACGGCTTGATGCTACAACTCATACCATCCACGGCTTGTTGCTACCACACATACCATCCACGGCTTGATGCTACCACTCATACCATCCACGGCTTGTTGCTACCACACATACCATCCACGGCTTGATGCTACCACTCATACCATCCACGGCTTGTTGCTACCACACATACCATCCACGGCTTGATGCTACCACTCATACCATCCACGGCTTGTTGCTACCACTCATACCATCCACGGCTTGATGCTACCACACATACCATCCACGGCTTGATGCTACCACTCATACCATCCACGGCTTGTTGCTACCACTCATACCATCCACGGCTTGTTGCTACCACTCATACCATCCACGGCTTGATGCTACCACTCATACCATTCACGGCTTCTTGCTACCACACATACCATCCACGGCTTGATGCTACCACTCATACCATCCACGGCTTGTTGCTACCAAACATACCATCAACGGCTTGATGCTACCACTCATACCATCCACGGCTTGTTGCTACCACACATACCATCCACGGCTTGATGCTACCACTCATACCATCCACGGCTTGTTGCTACCACTCATACCATCCACGGCTTGATGCTACCACACATACCATCCACGGCTTGATGCTACCACTCATACCATCCACGGCTTGTTGCTACCACTCATACCATCCACGGCTTGTTGCTACCACTCATACCATCCACGGCTTGTTGCTACCACACATACCATCCACGGCTTGATGCTACCACTCATACCATCCACGGCTTGTTGCTACCACTCATATCATCCACGGCTTGATGCTACCACACATACCATCCACGGCTTGTTGCTACCACTCATACCATCCACGGCTTGTTGCTACCACTCATACCATCCACGGCTTGTTGCTACCACTCATACCATCCACGGCTTGATGCTACCACTCATACCATCCACGGCTTGTTGCTACCACTCATACCATCCACGGCTTGATGCTACCACTCATACCATCCACGGCTTGATGCTACCACTCATGCTACCATCCACCGCTTGTTGCTACCACTCATACCATCCACGGCTTGATGCTACCACTCATACCATCCACGGCTTGTTGCTACCACTCATACCATCCACGGCTTGTTGCTACCACTCATACCATCCACGGCTTGATGCTACCACTCATACCATCCACGGCTTGATGCAACCACACATACCATCCACGGCTTGAAGCTACCACACATACCATCCACGGCTTGTTGCTACCACTCATACCATCCACGGCTTGTTGCTACCACTCATACCATCCACGGCTTGTTGCTACCACTCATACCATCCACGGCTTGATGCTACCACTC
>NC_091297.1:58041084-58073584 GCF_038502225.1 Cherax quadricarinatus
TGTCCTCGATATCTGCACTACTGAAGGTGAATACTAAGTCCAGCCTTGCTGGTTCATCCTCTCCTCTCTCTCTTGTAGTGTCCCTTACGTGTTGGTACATGAAGTTCTCCAGTACCACCTCCATCATCTTAGCCCTCCAAGTATCTTGGCCCCCATGTGGGTCCAAGTTCTCCCAATCTATCTCCTTGTGGTTAAAGTCACCCATGATCAGGAGCTTTGCCCTGCATGCATGAGCTCTTCTGGCCACTCTAGCTAGTGTGTCAACCATCGCTCTATTGCTCTCGTCGTACTCTTGCCTTGGCCTCCTGCTGTTCTGTGGTGGGTTATACATCACTGCTATTACCACCTTGGGACCTCCAGAGTGAAGTGTTCCCACTAAGTAATCACTTTCTTCTCCGCTATCTTCTCTCTCCAGCTCATCAAAATTCCAGCGATTTTTGATCAGCAACGCCACTCCTCCACCCCCCCTGTTCCCTCTGTCTTTCCTCAGGATTTGGTATCCCGTTGGAAAGATGGCATCTGTTATCATACCTGTAAGCTTGGTTTCTGTGAGAGCTATGATGTCCGGTGATGCTTCTTTGACTCTTTCTTGCCACTCCTCCCACTTATTTGTTATTCCATCAGCGTTTGTGTACCATACCTTCAGTTTCCTTTCCAACACTGTGGTTTGGGGGGCCTGTGAGGGTGGGAGACCTGGTGGCATACTGTGGGGTTCTATAGCTTGGTGTTGGGTGGAGGCTGTGGGTATGGATTGTAGGGTGTGTTGGGATGGTGTGATAGGTTGTATGGTTCTGAGAGTAGTTGTGTGTGTGCTTGCCCTTGCTGTTCTGTCCTGCTCTGACAGACCTCTGCTGGTTCCCTCCTTGTCTCTTTTCCTAGCTCCTTTCGCTTTTTTGTCCTCTCCCTCAGCTGCTGTCGTTCTGATTTTGTTCTGTCTCTGTCTAGGAACACCCTCTTGTACTCTTCCGAGTATTTCAATCGTGGTTTCTCTTGGAGGATCCTGTTCCGCACTGTTTCCGTCCTGAGAATCAGCTTGATTGGTCGGTTTCTCACCTTCGAGTACCCCCCTATTCTCTGAAAATTTACAATCTCGTCCCTCTCTTCACCTATTTCTGTTATGATTTTCTCAATCTCCTTCCTTTCTTCCTGCTTCCTTTCAGTGTGTGTCCTTTCCTCTCTCTCCTGAAGCCCATGGATAAACACTGATTTTGCCCTTTCTTCCTCGCATTGCCTCACCCTCTGTGGCTCTGGATCCTGCCTGTATGTGGTCAGTTTCTCCCTTGATTTTTCCAGTGGCTCTTGATAGCCTTGTTGTGCCTCAGCATTCGACCTATCACCCTCTCCATCTGCAACCAGTTGATCTTCCCTTTCACTCCTTGGTCCTCCTTGGCAGATTGATGTGACCTTAGCATAATTCATAATTCCTTCCTTCCTGTTCAGCCTCGCAGCTTCATATGCTGTGTCTTCTCTGGTCACTGCCCCTGTAACTCGCTCCAGCCTATTTATCTCAACTTCTAGGACCCTTATCTTGGCTACTGCAGTTTCGACTTGTGCCTCCCAATTCTTTGTCTCCTTCTCCATCCACCTGTGTGTGTGTGTGTGTGTGTGTGTGTGTGTGTGTGTGTGTATGTGTGTGTGCGTGTGTGTGTGTGTGTACTCACCTAATTGTACTCACCTAATTGAGGTTGCAGGGGTCGAGACTCAGCTCCTGGCCCAGCCTCTTCACTAATCACTACTAGGCCCTCTCTCTCTCTGCTTCCTGAGCTTTGTAATACCTAATCTTAAAGCTATGTATGGTTCCTGCCTTCACTACGTCACTTGCTAGGCTATTCCACTCCCTGACGAATCTATGACTGAAGAAATACTTCCTAACATCCTAGTGACTCGTCTGAGTCTTCAACTTTCAATTGTGACCCCTTGTTTCTGTGTCCCCTCTCTGGAACATCCTGTCTCTGTCCACCTTATCTATTCCCCGCAGTATCTTGCATGTCGTTATCATGTCTCCCCTGATCCTTCTGTCTTCTAGTGTCGTCAGTCCTATTTCCCTCAACCTTTCCTTGTACGACATTCCCCTGAGCTCTGGGACTAGCCTTGTTGCAAACATTTGAACTTTCTCTAACTTCTTCGCGTGATTGACCAAGTGTGGGTTCCAAACAGGTGCTGCATACTCCAGTATGGGCCTAACATACTCAGTGTACAGTGTGTTGAACGATTCCTTATTAAGGTATCGGACCGGTATTTTCAGATTTGCCAGGCGGCTATATGCTGCAGGAGTTATCTGGTTGATGTGTGCCTCCGGAGACATGCTCGGTGTTATGGTCACCCCAAGATCATTCTCCTTGAGTGAGGCCTGTAGTCTTTGTGTGTGTGTGTGTGGCATGCAAAGAGTACGTAACCTTTATTCGGCGCATGGACACACCCTCATTTACAGGCTATCTCCCCCAACCAGCGAACCAGGTTGCTAAGAGTTGATGATGGGGCCCCATCGTTCAACTAGTGACCAGGTTCTAGCCAATAAGAAGGTGGGATTGACAATCGCAGAGGTTATGTGGATACCGCTCTCCTGTCTGCCCTTGTCATTCCCACTCTAGAGCTGGTTGAAGCACGGTCTGCTATCTTGTGGCTTCTATTTCTGCCTTGCTTACCGTGGAGTGCACTATATTTATCACTGTACATAGTGTACATATTGCTGTTATAATTGGTGAAGGATAATATAAGTCTAAACTTTTTCTACTGTGTTTATTTGCTCCCATTACACCTGGGATAACAGGCCATTTGAAATCCTAGGTTGTAATATGGGTAGCCTGTCCGAGAGCTGGACTTAGAGAAACGGTTGAGCTTAGGGTGAAGCTTGTAGCAGGAACATTGTGTAGCTTGCTGTTTCGCTTCGCTTTACAAATTTTGCGTGTCAGTTGCTTATGATCAGCCTTGCTATTGTGTGATCGTTCAACAGCTCGCTACTAGCTTGTTCAGTGTGCTCGCTTCGCTACGGTCAATCTTGTGTGCAGTCGGCTTTGCTTGTATGCGTATTCTGTAATCGTACTGTGCATAGCTAAGCGTGTTCTGCAAATTAACGTGTTACGTTGGGGTATTCGTACTGTGCATAGCGAATAACTTATGCCACCTAGACGAGTCAGACGCCTGGTGTCGGCATATACTTTGCATAACCTACCTAAATTGTCCCTACAGCGTTGTTGGCAAATTGCTCGTTCCATTGGCATTCCCTATAAACGCACTCTCACAGCTGCGCAACTGCGTTCACTTATTGCTGACATACTTATTGAAGAAGAGATGGCACATCAAACTCCTCCCTTTACGGGAGCTAGGGAAAAAACTACTATGTTCTCGCAGGAGGAAGATGATACACCTACGGAGCAAAATGGTCAGTATAGTGCAGCTGGGTTGTCTCAGGGTGAATCAGCGTCGTTGGCACTTGAGCTGGCAAAAATCAATCTTGAGCAAACTAGGGAACAGAGAGCATTCGCAAGGGAAGAATTTGATAGGGAAAGAGAGAGGAGGCAGTTTTCGCATTCTGTAAACGATTTCAGTTTACAAAAAGCAGTACAGCTTGTTCCCCGCTTCAATGAGGCCGAACCAGAGCAATTTTTCGAAAGCTTCGAAAATCAGGCTCGAGCCTTGAGGTGGCCGGAACAGCACTGGGCAGCGTTGGTTCATACAGCATTATTGGGTAAGGCACAGGAATTTACGTCGGTATTAACTGACGCTGAATTCTCTGATTATCAAGTAGTGAAGACCACAGTGTTGGGAGCATATACATGTATCCCAGCTAAATATCGTAAGACCTTCAAATTGAACAGGCGGCAGCTTGGTCAATCCCTGGTGGACTTTGTGAGACAGCAAACCAAAGCTTTTACCAGCTGGTATAAAGCGAGTGGTGTCTCTAACTTTGAGGAGCTGGTGCAGCTTATTCTGATTGATAACCTGCTGGAGTCTGTGGGACCAGAAGTTCGTGTCTTTCTGCAGGATCGTGACTTAACCACTGCATTGGAGGCGGCCAGGTTGGCTGATACCTTCGAAACGAACCGCTCCTTGTCCGAGCGGTCCCGTCTCTCTTTTCAACAGTCTGGCGTGAGCAGAGATCGACAACATTGGAGAATGAAGTGCCAGCCGGAGGGAGAGCGTCTACGACATCCAACCAAGTCACCTGGTGAGCCACGCTTCTCAACATATGGTCCCCCTGCGGAGAGGCAAACTACTTATGGAGCATCTCGACAACAATATCCAGAGAGGCACCAGCCAGAACGACACCACTTGCAACGTCATCAGGGAGTAAAGGGCAAGCCTGTCGTCTGCTTCAGGTGTAATAAAGTAGGTCATATCAGTTCCAACTGCCCCCAAAAACCTCAACCCATCGGGAAAATCTCTAATATCCCTAGTAACATGTCCCCTAGAGAAGTAGAAAAAGGTATGGCCCCTTATTATTGCGAAAGTCTTATTTCCCTTCAGGAAAACTCAGAACCAACTAAAGTAAATACCTTTAGAGATACTGGAGCATATTGCTCACTTGTCAGAGAAGGAATATTACCCCTTTCAGAGAATACTTCCTTGAATTCATCAGTTTTATTGGAAGCCTATGGAGGAGCTATATATTCAGTTCCTTTGCATAAAATTTATGTACAGTGCAAATATTACACTGGGTACTTGACTGTAGGTATCTCAAAAGGATTTCCCATGAAAAATGCCATGTTATTACTGGGTAATAACATTACTACTGTTACTTCGTGTCCTGAACCTATAATGATTAATGCTTCTCCAGTGTTGGCCATAACTCGGGCAACATCCCAAGGGTTGTCTGGGGAGAATGTTGACCTATCCTTGGACGACTCCGATCTCGGAATAGCCACGTTGTTTTATGAGACACACCGGCCGGAGTCTCGTAAATCAAGTGAACAGACCCCGATCAAGCCTTCCTATTCCCAGGTTGCAGGATTGCCAGATGTCTCTGTTTCCATGCCCGAGGGACTGTCCTTCCGGGAGGAACAACGAAAGGACCCTTCTTTAAAATTCGCTTTTCAGGCAGCCATGGGTAAATCCTCTTTGGGTCATCCAGTCAAGTATGAAGTTAAAAATGATTATTTGGTTTGCACTGAGACTGGTAAGGAGATAGAGAGCCGGCAATTATACGACAGGTTAGTGGTTCCAACCAAGTATAGACCTCAGATATTAAATATAGCTCATAATACGTCATCAGGAGGTCACTTAGGAATTACAAAAACCTTGTATAGAATCACAAAAGAATTTTATTGGCCAAAATTAAAGAAAGATGTGAAGAATCATATTAGGTGTTGCCGAGAATGTCAGCAAGTTGGAAAACCTGGACATTCCATTAAACCTGCACCTCTCCAACCCATACCTGCTGATGGAGAACCTTTTGCAGATTTAATTATAGATTGTGTAGGTCCACTACCTAAGTCAAAGTCTGGAAATCAGTATTTATTTACAATTATGGATAAAGTAACCAGATATCCTGAAGCGATCCCAATGCGTAGTATCAATACTAAAGCTATTCTCAAAGCTTTAACAAAATTCATTTCTTGTTTTGGCATTCCTAAAACTATACAAAGTGATCAAGGTACTAACTTCACTGCCAAAGCATTTAGGGAAGTATTAACTAGGTTAGGGATAATTCACAACTTATCCACTGCCTATCACCCTCAGTCCCAAGGCGCCTTGGAAAGATTCCACCAAACATTAAAAACAATGATGAGAAGTTTTTGCATGCACTTTCCGACAGATTGGGATGAATCTCTACCTTTGTTGCTGTTCTCAGTACGGGAGACGGTGCAAGAGTCTACAGGGTATAGTCCGTTTGAGCTGATCTTTGGGCACAATGTACGAGGTCCTCTTCGGGTGCTCAAAGAAGGATGGATGGGAGAAGACGTAAGCTCAGCACTCTACAACCCGTCTTCAAGGTTGCAGGTGGCACGTGAGTTAGCCACGGCTAACCTAAAGACAGCTCAAAGTAAGATGAAACAGAGGTATGACAGAAGTGCACAATTCCGCTCCTTCCATCCAGGAGACAAGGTGTTGGTGCAGGAACCTATACCTGGCCACACCTTGAAAGCTAGATTTACGGGACCTATGCAGATAGTAAGTAGATTATCTGATTTAAATTATGTGGTAGCTCCCATTGATAAGACCTCAAAAACAAAAACTTACCACATTAATCAAATCAAGGCCTTTCATACACCAGATAAAGTCCCAGTAATGACTCTGTCCTCTACCTCTGAGGACGACTCTGACTCTTTGCACTCTATCTCTGAAATTAATACTAAACTTTCAAATTCTGTCCTCCTCAAGGATCCTAGCCCGTTAATGGATGGATTATCTGAAATACAAGCAACCAATTTAACTGAGCTTCTACAGTCATATCCTAATATTTTTTCGGATGTGCCGAAAAAATGTACGTTAGGTTACCATGATGTAGATGTGGGAAAATCTAAACCAATTAAACTCTCCCCCTACAGAGCTAATCCTGAAAAGCAAAGGCTACTTCAGCAGGAAGTAGACTTCTTGTTAGAACATGGTTTAGTGGAGGAGTCATCTAGTCCATGGGCTTCACCGTGCATCCTAGTAAAAAAGGCTGATGGAGGGTTTCGTATGTGCACAGACTACCGTAAAGTGAACGAGGTCACAATCACAGATGCTTACCCTCTTCCTCGTCTGGATGACGTAATTGACTTTGTGGGTAAGGCTACTTTTGTGTCCAAATTAGATCTCCTTAAAGGTTACTATCAGGTACCTTTGACAGATAAGGCGAAGGAAATCTCTGCCTTCGTAATTCCAGGAGGTCATTATCAGTATACAGTTACCCCCTTCGGAATGAAAAATTCCCCCTCTTCATTCCAGAAACTCGTCCATCAGGCTATTAAAGGACTTGAAGGCACGGCAGCATACCTAGATGATATTGTTGTGGTGTCTGATACTTGGGATCAACACCTACTTAGACTTAAAGCTCTGTTTGAGACCTTTAAGAATTCCCAATTAACAGTTAATTTATCTAAATCTTCCTTTGGCCAGGCCACTATCACTTTTCTAGGCCATGAAGTAGGTAGTGGTAATGTTGCACCTAAACTTGCTAAAGTTCTTTCGATTAAAGATTATCCAGTTCCTCATGATAGGAAATCTCTTCAACGTTTCCTAGGCATGATAGGATTTTACAGAAGATTCTGTAAGAATTTCTCAGATATTGTAGCCCCTCTTACCTCTCTTACCAGTCATAAAGTTCCCTTTAATTGGACGTCAGATTGTAACACTGCTTTTAATAAAGCAAAAAGATTATTGTGCTCTGCACCCATTCTCCTGTCTCCAGACTTCTCCAAACCTTTTTCATTACAGGTTGATGCTTGTGAGTCTGGGGTTGGGGCGGTACTATTACAAATCGGGAACAAGGAGCTGCAGCCAATCGCATACTTTTCAGCTAAATTCCAGCCACATCAGAGAGCTTACTCTACCATTGAAAAAGAAGCCCTCGCGCTGGTAATGGCTTTGGAGCATTTTGATGTTTATGTGGGCCAGACATCGCAGGTGGTCACAGTCTACAGTGATCACAACCCGTTAGTCTATCTCCAAGCCATGAAGAATCACAACACAAGGCTTATGCGTTGGGCGCTCAGGCTGCAGCCCTACAATATCAGAATTCAGTATATTGCCGGCAAAGAAAATGTGTTGGCAGACTCTTTGTCAAGAGTCTAGTTTATTATTTTATTTAGGTTAGGATGTATTTGTGGTAACCCCTTTCAAGCTCTTTTTTTTAATCCCCTGATGTGGGGGTTTTTTTTTTTAGTGAGGGGATGCGGGCTACCGTCCGCCTGTATCTTGGACCTATGCTAGCCTGTCTGACTGCTGTCTCACTCTAAGTTTAGGGTTTGGCTTTTGGTCACTAGGAAAGCTGAGCTCTATCTAAGAGTTGGATGGTGGAGAGGATAGGCGGTCCCATTATTTTGTGCCATGGCGGCACGGTTACCACTGGGAGGTGGCAGCCTAATCCTGAGCCTTCTCGGGGGTGGGGGTGTGGCATGCAAAGAGTACGTAACCTTTATTCGGCGCATGGACACACCCTCATTTACAGGCTATCTCCCCCAACCAGCGAACCAGGTTGCTAAGAGTTGATGATGGGGCCCCATCGTTCAACTAGTGACCAGGTTCTAGCCAATAAGAAGGTGGGATTGACAATCGCAGAGGTTATGTGGATACCGCTCTCCTGTCTGCCCTTGTCATTCCCACTCTAGAGCTGGTTGAAGCACGGTCTGCTATCTTGTGGCTTCTATTTCTGCCTTGCTTACCGTGGAGTGCACTATATTTATCACTGTACATAGTGTACATATTGCTGTTATAATTGGTGAAGGATAATATAAGTCTAAACTTTTTCTACTGTGTTTATTTGCTCCCATTACACCTGGGATAACAGGCCATTTGAAATCCTAGGTTGTAATAGTGTGTGTGTGTGTGTGTGTGTGTGTGTGTGTGTGTGTGTGTGTGTGTGTGTGTGTGTACTCACTTAATTGTGGTTGCAGAGGTTGAGACTCGGCTCCTGGCCCCGCCTCTTCACTGAACGCTATTAGGTCTTCTTTCTCCCTGCTCAATGAGCTTTATCATACCTCGTCTTAAAGCTATGTATGCTTCTTGCCTCCACTACATCACTTGCTAGGTTATTCCACTTCCTGACTACACTATGACTGAGGAAATACTTCCTAACATCCCTTTGACTCATCTGAGTCTTCAATTTCCAATTGTGACCCCTTGTTTCTGTGTCTCCTCTCTGGAACATCCCGTCTCTGTCTACTTTGTCTATTCCATGCATTATTTTGTATATCGTTATCAAGTCTCATCTAACCCTCCTGTCCTCCACTGTCGTCAGGCCGATTTCCCTTAACCTTTCTTCGTAAGGCATTAAACTTTGTTCTGGAACTAACCTAGTTGCAAACCTTTGCACTTTCTCTAATTTCTGGACATGCTTGAACCGGTGTGAGTTCCGAACTGGTGCTGCATACTCCTGCATCGGCCTGACGTACACAGTGTACAGTGTCTTGAATGATTCCTTAATAAGGTATCAGAACGCTGTTCTCAGGTTTGTCAGGCGCCCATATGCTGCAGCAGTTATCTTGTTGATGTGTGCTTCCGGAGACGTGCTCGGTGTTATACTCACCCCAAGATCTTTCTCCTTGAGCGAGGTTTGCAGTCTTTGGCCACCTAGCCTATACTCTGTCTGCGGTCTTCTTTGCTCTTCCCCGATCTTCAAAACATTGCATTTGGCGGGGTTAAATTCGAGAAGCCCGTTGCAGGACCAGGTGTCCAGTCTGTCCAGGTATCTTTGAAGTCCTGCCTGATCCTGATCTGATTTAATTCTCTTCAATAACAAAAAAAAGCACAATACAATGACTGGAATAATACACAAATAACCCGAAACGTCGTCGTAAGCTCCTCTCTTCTGTGTGCGGGTTATTTGTGTATAATTCTCTTCATTAACTTCACATAATCATGTCATTCACATATGCCAAAAATAGCACTGGTCCTAGGACCAACCCCTGTGGGACCCCGCTCGTCACAGGCGCCCACTGTGATACCACAGCATGTACCGTGACTCGTCGTTGCCTTCCTGTGGGGCATTCTCTGATCCATTGCAGTTCCCTTCCCGTTATATGCGCCTGATGTTCTAGCTTCTGTACATAATCTCTTGTGAAGAGCTGTGTCGAAGGCCTTCTTGCAGTCCAAGAAAATGCAATTAGCCCACCCCTCCCTCTCATGTCTTACTTCTGTTACTCTATCATAAAATTCCACAAGGTTTGTGACACATGATTTACCTTCCATGAATCCGTGCTGGTTGTCGTTTATAATCTTATTCCGTTCTAGGTGCTCCACCACTCTCCTCCTGATAATCTTCTCCATGACTTTGCATACTATACAGGTCAGTGACACTGGTCTATAGTTTAGTGCCTCTTTTCTGTCTCATTTTTAAAAATGGGAACTATATTTGCCGTCTTCCATACCTCAGGTAGTTGCCCAGTTTCATGGGATGTGTTGAAGATTGTGTTAGTGGCACACACAGCATTTCTGCTCTCTCTCTAAGGACCCACGGGGAGATGTTGTCTGGTTCCATTGCCTTTGAGGTATCAAGGTCACTTAGCAGCTTCTTCACCTCTCTCCTCAGTTGTGTGTATGCTATCCAACACTTGTTGGTATATTCCTTGCTGTGTCCCCCTCTTTTCTGTCTTCCCAGAGTCCTTCCTGTCTCCACTGTAAATACTTCCTTAAATCTCGTTTTGAGCTCCTCACATACCTCTTGATCATTTCTTGTGAGTTCCTAACCTTCTTTCCTCAGCCTGATCACTTGGTCTTTGACCGTTGTCTTCCTCCTAATGTGGCTATACAGCAGTTTCGGGTCAGACTCGACTTTCGATGCTATGTCGTTTTCGTACTGTCCCTGGGCCTCCCTCCTTATCTGAGCATACTCGTATATGACTCTTCGACTAATCTCCTTATTTTTCTGGGTCCTTTGCCTTCTGTACCTTTTCCTTACTCTAGAGCACTTAGTTTTCGCCTCCCTACACTTTTGGGTAAACCAAGGACTCACTTTGGTCTTCTCATTGTTTCTGTTGCCCTCGGGAACAAACCTTTCCCCTGCCTCCTTGTATTTTGTTGTTATGTATGCCAACATTTCGCATTCTGACTTTCCTACCAATTCTCTGTTTCACTGAACTTCCTGCAGGAAGTTCCTCATTTCTGTGTAGTCCCCCCTTTTATAGTTTGGTTTTTCCCATTCAACTCCTGTTACCCTCTCCACTTGTAAACCTACTATGTAATCAAAGCTCGGAACCACGCAATCACTAGCTCCAAGGGACCTCTCATATGTGATATCCTCAATGTCTGAACTGCTCAGGGTAAACACAAGGTCCAGTCTTGCTGGTTCACCCTCCCCTCTCTCTCTCTGGTAGTGTCCCTGATATGTTGATGCATGAGGTTTTCCAGTACCACATCCATCATCTTTACTCTCCATGTTTTGGGACTCCCATGTGGCTCCAGGTTTTCCCGGTCGATCTCCCTGTGGTTGAAATCGCCCATGACCAGTAACTTTGCTCTGCTCGAGTAAGCTCTTCTTGCCACCTCAGCCACTCTGTTGTTCTTTATATTCCTCTCATGGCTTCTTGCAGTTCTGTTGTAGGTTATACATCACTGCAATGACTACCTTGTGTTCCCAAGACTGAATTGTACCTACTATGTAATCAATTTCTCCAATCTCGTCCATGCCTTCCATTCCGTCAAATCCTCATCGATTTTTTATGAGTAGTGCAACCCCTCCCCCCTCTGCTCCTTCTATCTTTCCTCAGGATCTGATATCCCAGTGGGAAGATTGTGTCTGTTATTGTCTCAGTGAGTTTCGTTTCTGTGACTCTTATGATATCTGGGGGCTTCTCACTGATTCTTTCATGCCATTTCTCAGATTTATTCGTTACTCCTGCTTTTATGTACCAAACTTTCAGCTTCTTTTCTATCACTGTGGTCCTGGGAGAATATTGGGGTTGGGGGAGCAGGACCCCAGGAGGGGGCCTATGGGGGGTTGTGGTGTGGGTGGGGTTTGTTATGAGGGGTGGGCTGCTGTAGGGGTGGGGCTTGTGATGTAGGGGTGAGGACAGAGGGAACAGTGTGTGGGTTTTGGTTTAGATTGTTCAGTTGCTTTGGGGATGTATTGGTTGGAGTCCTGCATGTGTTTCTGAAGGTTGTGTTTGCCTTTCCACCTGGGTCTGGGTTCTGCCCATCTTCATCATTACCTCTCATTCCTCCTTTCATCTTTGTACCTTCTCTTTCAGTACTGTCCTTTCTTCTTGTGTTCTGTCACGATCAAGGTACACTCTCCGGTTTGTCCCTCAGTCGTGCTTTCTCCTGCAGGATCCTGGCTTGAGCTGATTCTGCCATTTCCTGATTCAGGCCATTTCCTTCCACTTGCAAACCACCCAATTCTCCAAAAATTTGTATAGTAGGTCATGTTGCACTCATCTATTACTTTCATGATACCTTCAATTGCTTTTTTCTCCTTCTGTTTTCTTTCATCATAAGTTCCCCGATCGAGTTCATGGAGTATGTAGACAAAAACTGGCCTCCCATTTTGTCACCCTTTGCATCCTCTGAGGTGCTTTAGTTCCTTTCATTGGAACGTTCCTGCCTTAAGTCCCTGCCCTTGCTGAAGCCCCTATGCTCAGTGATCTGTCTTTCCTGCTCAACTGAGTCTCTGCATATAGCACAGCTCCTTCATTGTTTTCAGAACTCTCATTTGCTCTTAGTGTGCTCCTCACGTCTTCTGGGCCCCAAGTGGGTCTGATAGGGCCTTCACATATGGCATAGCTCCTTTTCTCCCTACAGTCCCCTTTTCTGTGACTGATATAAAATTTCCTGATGTCATGTCTGTACTGTCATTTGACTCTAATCTGTTTCAGGTTTTTTAGTTTCTCTTCTAAGCACTGTATCTTAGCTTCTGCTGCTAAGACTTGTAGCCCCACTTCTTGCTCTCTTCAGCTATCCTCTCCTCCATTTTCAAGCCAAGCTCTTCTAGCTTCCTTCCCAAATCTTCCTCCCTTTTTTTTTTGAGCTTTAACTCCCAATCTTCCCTCAAAGGTTCTTCGCTCTCAGGTTCATCCACCAGACCCCTGTTTCTCCGCCCTCTTGGGTAACCCTTTTTATTTTTTACCACAGAAAGAAGCTTATGCATTTTATCACAGGGAGAAGCTTATTTATTTACAGAGCGTGTGTGTGAAGATCGGCGTTTCATGTAGGGAGGAAAAGGGGAGGAAGGTAGGGAGGAGGAAGGAGGGAGATTGAGGGAGGGGGAGGTGTGTGTGTGTGTACTCACCTAATGGTACTCACCTAATTGTGACTGCAGGGGTTGAGACTCAGCTTCTGGCCCTGCCTCTTCACTCTCTCTCCCTGCTCCATGAGCTTTATCATATCTCATCTTAAAGCTATGTATGGTTCCTGCCTCCGCTACCTCACTTCCTAGGCTATTCCACTTCCTGACTACTCTATGAGTGAAGAAATTCTTCATAACATCCCTTTCACTCATCTGGGCCTTCAACTTACAAATGTGGCCACTTGTTTCTTTGTCCCCTCTCTGGAACATCCTGTCTCTGTCCACCTTGTCTATTCCATGCAGTATTTTGTATGTCGCTATCATGTCTCTCCTAACCCTCCTGTCCTCCAGTGTCGTCAGTCCGATTTCCCTTAACCTTTCTTCATAGAACATTCCCCTTAGCTCTGGAACTAACCTTGTCGCAAACCTTTTCACTTTCTCTAATTTCTTGACGTGCTTGATCAAATGCGGGTTCCAAACAGGTGCTGCATACTCAAGTATGGGCCTGACGTACACGGTGTACAGTGTCTTGAACGGTTCCTTACTAAGGTATCAGAACGCTGTTCTCAGCTTTGCCAGGCGCCCATATGCTGCAGCAGTTATCTTGTTGATGTGTGCTTCCGGAGACATGCTCGGTGTTATCCTCACCTCAAGATCTTTCTCCTTGAGCGAGGTTTGCAGTCTTTGGACACCGAGCCTATAATCCGTCTGCGATCTTCTTTGCCCTTCCCTGATCTTCATGACTCTGCATTTGGCGGGGTTAAATTCGAGAAGCCAGTTGCTGGACCAGGTGTCCAGCCTGTCCAGGTCTATTTGAAGTCCTGCCCGATCCTCCTCTGATTTAATCCTCCTCATTAACTTCACATCATCTGTGAACAGACACTTCTGAGTCTAACCCTTCCATCATGTCATTCACATATACCAGAAATAGCACTGGTCCTAGGACCGACCCCTGTGGGACCCCTTTTCTCTCAGGTACCCACCGTGATACCTCATCATGTGCCATGACTCGTTGTTGCCTCCCTGTCAGGTATTTTCTGAAGTGTGTGTGTGTGTGTGTGTGTGTGTGTGTGTGTGTGTGTGTGTGTGTGTGTTTGGAAAGGGCATCACAAGCGAGCCAAGACAATCTGATCATGATATTCAACAACCACAACAAAGTTATTCCTGTTTCTATTAAGATATGGCAGAACTCTAACATAAAATTCAACACAGCTGCAGACAGGTGACGTGAGGAATCCCAACAACGTGGAAAACATAGAGAGAAAAGAGGATGGAAAACGGAATACGCGAATGTGAGAAGTGTACCAGTATGGCACACAGGAAGCATATTAAAAAAAACACAGCTTATTATTATTTTTATTATTGTTGTTATTATAATAATAATAATAATAATAATAATAATAATAATAATAATAATTATTATTATTATTATTATTATTATTATTATTATTATTATTATTATTATTATTATTATTATTATTATTATTATTCATTTATAAAGTGGAATCTTTAAGCGGTTGCCAATTTCTTTTTCTTTTCTTTTTATCCTACAACTCTCCGTTTTTAAATTTCACTTATAACTCGAGAACGCCTTATCCAATCGGCTTGAAATTTTCCACGCTTCTGTACGGTAACGAAAACTAAATTCTTGGAACAATTAGCACGTTCACGAGCCCCATGACCAAAGTTGCTGAACCAATTTCTATTTTCCTGGAATGACTTAGATAACCTCCAAAATCCTCAGCGGCATAGCTTCTAACTCTAAAGAAACACCAAAATTTTGAATGGTGGAAAACTGAATTTCAGTAAATAGTTGCAGCATTGTTTATGCGCAAAAACTGTAGGATTTTTCTTTTATTCCAACGAAATCAGGTTAAATAAATTTCCATTTAGCTTTCCTGGTCGACTTCATTATTTACTGGCTGATGTATCTTTCCTCCAGAACAGAAAAATTAAGTTTTATTTGTGTGCGGGCAAATTTATTAATTTAGTAAAATGGTTAGAAATATTCAAAATCGTTTAAAAAAATAGAATGACTCATCTGATCGGCTTCAAACTTCCACCACAGGTGTGGGTGCCCTGGACACTAGGCTTCCGCTGTTATTGGCTGGAAGTCGAAATTTTCCAATTCTATTGAATAAATACTGGTAAACATTTTGAGTCAAAAACTAAAGAATAGTTCCTCAGGTTGGTGTTAAAATATTATTAACAATTATTTCGATAATCAAGATGATAATCAAGATGATAATCATGATGATAATCATGATGATAATCATGATGATAATCAAGATGATAATCATGATGATAATCAAGATGATAATCAAGATGATAATCAAGATGATAATCAAGATGATAATCATGATGATAATCAAGATGATAATCAAGATGATAATCAAGATGATAATCAAGATGATAATCAAGATGATAATCAAGATGATAATCAAGATGATAATCAAGATGATAATCAAGATGATAATCAAGATGATAATCAAGATGATAATCAAGATGATAATCAAGATGATAATCAAGATGATAATCAAGATGATAATCAAGATGATAATCAAGATGATAATCAAGATGATAATCAAGATAATAATTCATAACATTAGTTTAAGTAAAATTTCATATTTTACTGAAATTGCTTAAAAAACTTGGAATCGTTGGAATCCGAGTAATTACAGAGACTGACCTGATCATCTTCAGACTTTTTCCATTGATGGATTTTATTAAAATAATGTTTGTCGATTACTGTGAGTTTCGAAAATTTCAATTTACCAGTTTAATTATGAAAATTGTTTCCACTGCAGCGACTCACTGGAGAATGTTGTAGCTTAAGGGAAAGTACTCTGGTATTAACTTAGGGTTGTGTGGGATGCCAATTAACTAATCATGCAATTGTCTTGACATTTTCAACGCTGGTGTAAAGTATGTTGGGTAAGATTCATGGGCTTATTTGCATGTGTGCTTGCCCAATTCACAATGTTAAATAGGTCATTCCCAAATTTTGTTTCTGTGAGATAATGTGGGAGAGGCTGCTCTCATCGGCCTCAATATTTCAACACTGGTGCATCCTACTTAGGTTGGTATATTTAATGAGGTGTGTAGAAGCCATTTTGATGCTTTTAATCTCGAAATGGAATTGCATTATTGTACATTCTTGCATTACTTTTGCCTTGATTCTGGTGAGGAGCTGTTGATACGAGGAACTGGACTTAAATTCAATTTGAATGCTTGCCATTCCACAGAGGCTATGTGACCCCTACGGATTCAGTGTTTTTCTCTGATTAAAATAAAACATTAGTGAACTGCATCAATTTTCAATTGCTGGTGCATCGTATGAAGTGTCTGGAATGTTCATTGGTTTAGGCTGTGTAGGCAGAAATATTGCTGGATTCTGTGCAATGACCGGAAAATGAATCTTCTGCTCAGCTTCGAATATTTGTTGCTGTTTTTTTTCCTCGAGGTAAACAATTTCTTGATTTCAGGTCGTGTAAGTTATCGTATGCCTTTTTTTTATATCAAATTGGCCTCTGTGAAACAACTGGAGAATATTTCAGCTGATTAAACAAAATCACAGTGTTTGACTTCATTTAGTTATTCTAAGTTAAACCAACACACTGTACTTTATGAGCTTGTAACAACTGTGTGCACTCAAGACTATTGTTAAAAAATTTTATGTTATGTACGCTAAGCTTAAATAAAACTTATTTATTGTACTTTGTTCAAAGCTTTTCTGAGTGTTGCATCTGATTATATCCAACTCTTCTATGCTGATAATTTGATGATGCAACTTCTTAGAGGCTTCAAGCTTAATGTATAAAGCCTAATGTGTAAAGCTTAATGTATTAAGCTTAATGTATTATGCTTGTGTTTTTTTAGGATTTCGGTCTCGTTGATCTCTTTGAAAGATTTGAATTAAATTTATTTCGTGTATGTCCTAATTTACCATATTTATTGAAGAAATTTGGATATTAGTTTATGTACGATACAGTATGAATGTTTCTTTTGCTTCCCTTTAAATCTTCAACACTAATATTAAACTGCTTTACTAACTTATGCCGCACTCTGCACTATTCCAGTCGCGTACACTGAGGCATGGGGGGCTGGGCTTATACAGTACCGGGATATGTTTCTAGAATCGAGCAACGACCGAAATACATATTTTTTTTTTTTTGTAAAAACATCGGCCGTTTCCCACCAAGGAAGGGTGACTCGGAAAAGAAGAAGCACCTTCAGCATCATTCACTCCATCACTGTCTTTCCAGAGGCGTGCCTACACTACAGTTATAAAACTGCAACATATCAACACTCCCTCGTTCAGAGTGCAGGCACTGTACACGTAGTTATTATTATATTCATAGAGAGGTAGGAGGTGAATAATGTTATACAGAAACATAGTAGGAAGGAGAGACACGATCAGTGAATGGAAGAAAGAATCAAGAAGATTTGAGATGAGAGGAGTCGGGAATAGAGGTAAGGAGTAGGGTTTTTAGTTATGGTGTTAGGGAAGTGTTAGGAGAGTGTTTGGGTAGTGTTAGGGAATTGTTAGGGAAATGTTAGGGAAGTGTTATGGTATTGTTAGGGTAGTGTGAGGGACGTGTTATGGACGGCGAGAAAATTCTCCTGATGCTTCTTTCTCTCTCTGGTTCTCAGAACTCAGTCGTTTCGGACTCATCTCGTTCGTACTTGTTTATCGGTGTGTCATTCCCTGGCTCGTTCTGAACACTTTTTCTTCTCTTAACGACGGCTCGTCAACAGCACCATGGTGATCCTCACACCATTCCTTTCTCCTTGACTTTGAGCGATACACTGGAATCTTTTGACTAACTTCTTCCAACACCTGCTCCTTCTCTTAATCCTGCTTCTCTTCCTCTTCCTCCACATATATCAACTCATGTTCCTCCTTCTCCTTCTTCATTCCTCCCTCATTGTGCCGGCTCCTTCTAGCTTTTTTTTATTTTTGCTTATCTTTTATTTGAGACTTTTCCGCTTTACGTCTGATTACTGGTTGTCGTTAACGTCCGTCGGAAATGGCCACCTGTTGGAGCGTCGATTGATGAGGCTCTTTTTACTTCTTCCTTACTGCTTCCATTACGTCTTTATTCCACCGCCTCGGCCACATTCGTCTTCGGTTACTGCGAACTGCAGGCGCACGCGCTCACACACACGCACACACGCACACAAACACACACACACACACACACACACACACACACACACACACACACACATACACACACACATACACACACACACATACACACATACACACACACACACACACACACACACACACACACACACACACACACACACACACACACACACACACACACACACACACACTCACACACACTGTAAGTAAGTGCCGGTAAGTCCCAGGAGGTTGGGAGTCAGGTCACAAGAAGTTGTGGGCAGCCAAGGACCACTGGGACTACATTACAACGCACAAGCCACCTACCTTTCAGTACATAATAAACCCACACATAATTCCACACAAAATTACACACAAAATTACACACACACACACACACACACACACACACACACATACACACACACATATCCAGACTCACACATACACTCCCCCCCCCTCCCCCACCGACATCTCACTACTTCCCCTGATCCCTCCCCTCCCTCGATCACCCTCCCCTCCCCCGATCACCCTAAACCCTCCCCACCCCTCCCCACTCCTCTCCCACATAGCCACAGTTCCTCCACTACTTCCCCCTCCACACTGTGACATACACAATGCTAACCTAACATACAGAATTACATAGGTTTCCCACTCTGAGGAATCAGGATAAAACAAAAATGGGTTGCCAGAGAGCAACAAGAAAAACCAAGGGACAGGAGGAGGAAACTGCAAAGGAAGATTGGGCACAGAGCTCATAAAAAGGGATCATGAATGGGAAAAGAAACTAGAAGAACTTAGCATGAGAATGGAAGAGAGGATAGATATGGAAAGCAGGAAGTGGGAGGTGCATGTCAAAGCAGCAGAAGCTAGGATACAGAGTTTAGAAGAGGAATTGAAAAATCTGAAACAGCCTAAAGAACTAAAGAACATTTTGGGATTGACAACAGAGACTGCTACCTCAGCCACAAATAAGGGGACTGTAGGGAAAGAAGGGGCACAACTGCATGGAGAAGCTCTATCAGAGGAGACTGTAGCAAATGAAAGAGCTAAGCTTTATGTGGAGGCCCTAACAGACAACAACAGAGCCCAAGGAAAGCCGAGAAGGGAAAATGACAGGCCACTGAGCCCAAGTACATTAGCCAGTGAAACTGATGAAAGGAAAGCTGCAGTGGAGGAAACCAAATTAAATGAGGGGATACACAGGAATATGCAGTGGGAGAATGAAAGGGTGAGGTCAGTCTTTGTGTATGGGCTCCAGGAAGTTGAAGGGGAAAGATATGAAGCAAGAAAACAAGGGGAAAAAAACAATTGAAAGCATCATGAAAGCAATAGGAGAAGACGACATGACCCAGCTGGAAAATTTTCGGAGAATAGGGGGGTTTGTAAAAAAAAGAACCCGGACAGTGAGAGTGACCTTCAAGGCAGAAGCGACTCGGACCAGGATCCTGCAGGAGAAAGCACGATTAAGGGACATGCCGGCATACAGGAAGGTGTATCTCGACCGCGACAGAACACAAGAAGAAAGGCAGAAACTGAGAGAGATGGTACAAAGGCGAAAGGAGGAAAGAGAGGGGCTGGAGAAGACAGACAGGAGATCCCAGACCCAGGAAGAAGATCAAATACAACCTCCCTCACAACTTCCTATAGAAGCCTCCCAACCAGGTCAACCCCAGTGCAACCAAACACTCTAAATCAAAACACCCATGCCACATCCAATGCCCCCACCCACTACATTACAAACTCCACCCCCACAGAAACAACCCATAGTTCCTTACCAGGTCTCCCACTTCCCCAACCCCAATATACCTCTCAGACCACAGTCTTAGAAAAGAAGTTGAAGGTGTGGTATACAAATGCAGATGGAATAACAAGCAAGTATGAGGAGTGGCACGAAAGAATCAAAGAGACATCCCCAGACATAATAGCACTCACAGAAACAAAACTCACCAGAATAATAACAGATTCAATCTTTCCATCCGGATACCAAATCCTCAGGAAAGACAGAGGGAGGAGAGGGGGAGGAGAAGTTGCACTGCTCATTAAAAACCAGTGGGATTTTGAGAAAATGGAAGGAATGGATGGCATGGGCGAAAGGGACTACTTAGTAGGAACAATCCAGTCTGAGGGACATAAGGTGATAATTGCAGTAATGTACAACCCACCACAGAACTGCAGGAGGCCAAGAGAAGAATACGATGAGAGCAACAGAGCAATGATCGACACACTAGCCGAGGTGGCCAGGAGAGCACACATGGGGGGAGCAAAGTTACTAGTTATGGGTGATTTCAATCGCAAGGAGACTGACTGGGAAAACCTGGAGCTCCATGGGGGTCCCGAAACATGGAGAGCCAAGATGATGGATGTGGTACTGGAAAACCTCATGCATCAACATGTTAGAGACACTACCAGAGAGAGAGGAGAGGATGAACCAGCAAGGTTGGACATTGTATTCACCATGAGTAGTTCGGACATCGAGGGTATCATGTATGAAAGGCCCCTGGGAGCTAGTGATCATGTGGTTCTGTGCTTCGACTACATAGTTGAGCTCCAAGTGGAGAGAGTAGCAGGAATAGGCTGAGGAAAACCAAACTACAAAAGGGGGAACTACTCAGGCATGAGGAACTTCCTTCAAGACATTCAGTGGGAGAGGGAACTGACAGGAAAACCAGTACAAGAAATGATGGACTATGTAGCAACAAAATGCAAGGAGGCAGAGGAGAGGTTTGTTCCCAAGGGAAACAGAAATAATGGGAAGAACAGAACGAGTCCTTGGTTCACCCAAAGGTGTAGGGAGGCAAAAACTAGGTGTACTAGAGAATGGAAAAGGTACAGAAGACAGAGAACTCAGGAAAATAAAGAAATCAGCCGAAGAGCCAGAAACGAATATGCACAGATAAGAAGGGAGGCTCAGAGACAATATGAAAATGACATAGCATCAAAAGTAAGACTGACCCGAAGCTGTTGTACAGCCACATCAGGAGGAAAACAACAGTCAAGGACCAGGTAATCAGACTGAGGAAGGGTGATGGGGAATTCACAAGAAACGACCGAGAGGTATGTCAGGAGCTCAACACAAGATTTAAAGAGGTATTTACAGTGGAAACCAGTAGGACTCCAAGAAATCAGAACAGGGGGGCACACCAGCAAGTGCTGGATGAGGTACATATAACCAAGGAGGAGGTGAAGAAGCTGCTATGCGAACTTGACACCTCAAAGGCGGTGGGACCAGACAACATCTCTCCATGGGTCCTTAAAGAGGGAGCAGAGATATTGTGTGAGCCATTAACAAAGATCTTCAACACATCATTTGAAACTGGGCAACTCCCTGAGGTATGGAAAATGGCAAATGTAGTCCCAATTTTTAAAAAGGGAGACAGACATGAGGCACTAAACTACAGACCTGTATCACTAACGTGTATAGTATGCAAGGTCATGGAGAAGATCATCAGGAGGAGAGTGGTGGGGCACCTGGAAAGAAACAAGTGTATAATTGACAACCAGCACGGTTTCAGGGAAGGAAAATCCTGTGTCACAAACCTACTAGAGTTTTATGACAAGGTGACAGAAGTAAGACAAGAGAGAGAGGGGTGGATCGACTGCATATTTTTGGACTGCAAGAAGGCCTTCGACACAGTTCCTCACAAGAGGTTACTGCAAAAGCTAGAGGATCAGGCACACATAACAGGAAAGGCACTGCAATGGATCAGAGAATATCTGACAGGGAGGCAACAACGAGTCATGGTACGCGACGAGGTGTCAGAGTGGGCGCCTGTGACAAGCGGGGTTCCACAGGGGTCAGTCCTAGGACCTGTGCTGTTCTTGGTATATGTGAACGACATAACGGAAGGGATAGACTCAGAAGTGTCCTTGTTTGCAGATGATGTGAAGTTAATGAGAAGAATCAAATCGGACGAGGATCAGGCAGGACTACAAAGAGACCTGGACAGGCTACAAGCCTGGTCCAGCAACTGGCTCCATGAATTTAACCCTGCCAAATGCAAAGTCATGAAGATTGGGGAAGGGCAAAGAAGACCGCAGACACAATATAGTTTAGATGGCCAAAGACTGCAAACCTCACTCAAGGAAAAAGATCTGGGGGTGAGTATAACACCGAGCATATCTCCTGAGGCGCACATCAATCAGATAACTGCTGCAGCATACGGGCGCCTGGCAAACCTACGGATAGCGTTCCGATACCTCAGTAAGGATTCGTTTAAGACTCTGTACACCATCTACGTCAGGCCCATACTGGAGTATGCAGCACCAGTTTGGAATCCACACCTAGTCAAGCACGTCAAGAAATTAGAGAAAGTGCAAAGGTTTGCAACAAGACTAGTCCCAGAGCTACGGGGATTGTCCTACGAAGAAAGGTTGAGGGAAATCGGCCTGACGACACTGGAGGACAGGAGGGTCAGGGGAGACATGATAACGACATATAAAATACTGCGCGGAATAGACAAGGTGGACAAAGACGGGATGTTCCAGAGATGGGACACAGACACAAGAGGTCACAATTGGAAGTTGAAGACTCAGATGAATCAAAGGGATGTTAGGAAGTATTTCTTCAGTCATAGAGTAGTCAGGCCATGGAATAGCCTAGAAAGTGATGTAGTGGAGGCAGGAACCATACATAGTTTTAAGGCGAGGTATGATAGAGCTCATGGGGCAGGGAGAGAGAGGACCTAGTAGCAATCAGCGAAGAGGCGGGGCCAGGAGCTGTGAATCGACCCCTGCAACCACAAATAGGTGAGTACAAATAGGTGAGTACACACACACACACACACACACACACACACACACACACACACACACACACACACACACACACACACACACACACACACACACACACACATGGTGGGTGCAGACGTGGGTACACAAGGCTCCGAGAACCTTCGTGTTTTTGAGGGGTGCAACAACCCCTAGCAGTAATCAGTGGTAGTGACAAAGTCAGTGAACAAACCTACGAGTGATAACTATAGTTATTAGTTGAAAAAATTCGAGGGGAAACCTAAATTCAGTATTTTCTTTTAAAAGTGCCAAACCGTTGTGGATCTACTAGGCACTGTTGCCACACAGATACAAACATAAAAATATCAAAGTGAGTGTGGAAACGGGTGATCAAGAATTACCAGCGTTTGGTTAACAAGCGAAATGTGGGGCACCGTAATGTGAGAGTGAAAAAGTTAATAGGCAAAAGGAGAAAGAAAAAATAAAATATACAACAAGGGAAGGTGGCAGTAGGCCTACTGAAGCAGTGACGTCACAACAGTTTGTATGCCATTATACATATAAAGTGTAACACCGAATGTGAAGTGTATTCTGTAATAAGTGAAAAGTGAAATCACTTGAGGAACGCGGGATGCATGAGCATATATGATTATAAACATCACGGGTGAAGGAGTTACAAAATAGTGAGAGAAGGCCTATGTACGACCACTACGTCATCAGCTTCTGGCAACTTGTCATCACACCGCTGTCAGCGCAAGTATTCCACCTGTTGAGGTTGCATATTGCAAGATTGAGTCTGGTCCTGCATCACTGTTAGATACTGGTCACTCACTCCTGCAAGCCATTACCAGAATTAGAGTAGAAATAGCATAGAGGACAGTGCAAGGTGTAAAGCGGTAGTGAGGGATATATCAGACACTTAAGCTGAGACAAGCTAAATTTTACAACCTAGCTACTTTCTGAATTTTAGAAGTAGAATCGATAAGTGTTACAAGTATTGGTAAGCTTAGAATTACTGGTATCTACCGGTATTTATTAGCAGTATGAATACTTAGAAGTGGGGGCACACACACACACACACACACACACACACACACACACACACACACACACACACACACACACACACACACACACACACACACACACACACACACACACACACACACACACGCACACACACATACACATACACACACACACACATACACACACACACACACACACACACACACACACACACACACACACACACACACACACACACACACACACACACACACACACACACACACACACACACATACACACACACATACACACACACACACACACACACACATACACACACACACACACACACACACACACACACACACACACGTACACACACACACACATACACACACACACACACACGTACACACACACACACACACACACACACATACACATACACATACACACACAGGAACAAGCACTTGTAAGCTGTAGTACACACGCAAACACACATACACAGGATTTCACACCGTCCTGTGAACTGACCATCTGAACCTTTCTCCTCTCCCCCCCTCTTTCTACCCTAAGTAGACCTATCTCTACCTCTCTCACTCTTTACCTATATCTCTCTCTCTACCTATCTCTCTCTCTCTCTTCCTTCTCCCATCTCTCCCCTCTAACATCTCTTACCTCTAACACCTCCCCCCCTCTAACATCTCTCCCCCTCTAACATCTGTCCCCTCCCATTATCTCTCCCCTCTCCCTTTCCCCACCTCTCTCCCATCCTCCCCTCCCTCTCCCCCTAGCCTCTCTCCCCTCTCGCTCTTCCATCTCCCCCCTCTTTCCCCCTTCTCCCCCCTCTCTGCTCCCTCTCTCTCCCCCTCTTTGCCTTCTCTTTCTCTCTCTCTCTCCCTCTCTCTCCCCCCCTCTCTCTCTCTCTCTCTCTCTCTCTCTCTCTCTCTCTCTCTCTCTCTCTCTCTCTCTCTCTCTCTCTCTCTCTCTCTCTCTCTCTCTCTCTTGCTCTCTCTCGTCCCCATCTCTCGTCCCCATTTTCCCTTCTAACTCTCCCCTCTCCTACTCTTCCCTTCACTCTCTCTCCCCCTCTACCTTTCCCTTCTCTCTTCTCTCACAAAAAAAAAAAAAAAAAAATGGTGGGGACTCGCAGGAACCAAGGATCAGATGAGAATGGTTCTGGTAGGGAGGAGTGGATGGAGGAGCAGTGGAAAAGGATGGAACAAGAGTGGGAGAGAAAATTAGGAGAGCTTTCTGAAAAAATGGAGAAAGAGCTCTCTGTGAAATTGGAAAAGAGGTTGGAGAAGGAGACAAAGAATTGGGAGGCACAAGTCGAAACTGCAGTAGCCAAGATAAGGGTCCTAGAAGTTGAGATAAATAGGCTGAAGCGGGTTACAGGGGCAGTGACCAGAGAAGACACAGCATATGAAGCTGCGAGGCCGAACAGGAAGGAAGGAATTATGAATTATGCTAAGGTCACATCAGTCTGCCAAGGAGGACCAAGGAGTGAAAGGGAAGATCAGCTGGTTGCAGATGGAGAGGGTGATAGGTCGAATGCTGAGGCACAACAAGGCTATCAAGAGCCACTGGAAAAATCAAGGGAGAAACTGACCACATACAGGCAGGATCCAGAGTCACAGAGGGTGAGGCAATGGGAGGAAGAAAGGGCAAAATCAGTGTTTATCCATGGGCTTCAGGAGAGAGAGGAAAGGACACACACTGAAAGGCAGCAGGAAGAAAGAAAGGAGATTGAGAAAATCATCACGGAAATAGGTGAAGAGATGGACGAGATTGTAAATTTTCAGAGAATAGGGGGGTACTCGAAGGGGAGAAACCGACCAATCAAGCTGATTCTCAGGACGGAAACAGTGCGGAACAGGATCCTCCAAGAGAAACCACGATTGAAATACTCGGAAGAGTACAAGAGGGTGTTCCTAGACAGAGACAGAACAAAATCAGAACGACAGCAGCTGAGGGAGAGGACAAAAAAGCGAAAGGAGCTAGGAAAAGAGACAAGGAGGGAACCAGCAGAGGTCAGTCAGAGCAGAACAGAACAGCAAGGGCAAGCACACACACAACTACTCTCAGAACCATACAACCTATCACACCATCCCAACACACACTACAATCCATACCCACAGCCTCCACCCAACACCGAGCTATAGAATCCCACAGTATGCCACCAGGTCTCCCACCCTCACAGGCCCCCCAAACCACAGTGTTGGAAAGGAAACTGAAGGTATGGTACACAAACGCTGATGGAATAACAAATAAGTGGGAGGAGTGGCATGAAAGAGTCAAAGAAGCATCACCGGACATCATAGCTCTCACAGAAACCAAGCTTACAGGTATGATAACAGATGCCATCTTTCCAACGGGATACCAAATCCTGAGGAAAGACAGAGGGAACAGGGGGGGTGGAGGAGTGGCGTTGCTGATCAAAAATCGCTGGAATTTTGATGAGCTGGAGAGAGGAGACAGCGGAGAAGAAAGTGATTACATAGTGGGAACACTTCACTCTGGAGGTCCCAAGGTGGTAATAGCAGTGATGTATAACCCACCACAGAACAGCAGGAGGCCAAGGCAAGAGTACGACGAGAGCAATAGAGCGATGGTTGACACACTGGCTAGAGTGGCCAGAAGAGCTCATGCATGCAGGGCAAAGCTCCTGATCATGGGTGACTTTAACCACAAGGAGATCGATTGGGAGAACTTGGACCCACATGGGGGCCAAGATACATGGAGGGCTAAGATGATGGAGGTGGTACTGGAAAACTTCATGTGCCAACACGTAAGGGACACTACAAGAGAGAGAGGAGAGGATGAACCAGCAAGGCTGGACTTAGTATTCACCTTGAGTAGTGCAGATATCGAGGACATCACATATGAAAGACCCCTTGGGGCCAGTGACCATGTGGTTTTAAGCTTCGAATACACAGTAGAGCTACAAGTGGAGGGAGAAGCAGGAAGGCCAGGACGAATGAAGCCAAACTACAAGAAAGGGGACTACACAGGAATGAGGAACTACCTGAACGGGGTTCAGTGGGACAGAGAACTGGCAGGGAAGCCAGTTAATGAGATGATGGAATATGTAGCAACAAAATGCAAGGAGGCTGAGGAGAGGTTTGTACCCAAGGGTAACAGGATTAATGAAAAAGCCAGGATGAGCCCATGGTTTACCCAAAGGTGCAGGGAGGCAAAAACCAAGTGTGCTAGGGAATGGAAGAAATATAGAAGGCAAAGGACCCAGGAGAATAAGGAGAACAGTCGTAGAGCCAGAAACGAATATGCACAGATAAGAAGGGAGGCCCAAAGACAATATGAAAATGACATAGCAGCGAAAGCCAAATCTGACCCGAAACTGTTGTACAGCCACATCAGGAGGAAAACAACAGTCAAGGACCAGGTAATCAGGCTAAGGAAGGAAGGAGGAGAGACAACAAGAAATGACCGTGAAGTATGTGAAGAACTCAACAAGAGATTCAAAGAAGTGTTCACAGAGGAGACAGAAGGGACTCCAGAAAGACGGAGAGGTGGGGCACACCACCAAGTGCTGGACACAGTGCACACAACCGAGGAAGAAGTGAAGAGGCTTCTGAGTGAGCTAGATACCTCAAAGGCAATGGGGCCAGATAACATCTCCCCATGGGTATTGAGAGAGGGAGCAGAGGCGCTATGTGTACCCCTAACAACAATATTCAATACATCTATCGAAACAGGGAGATTGCCTGAGGCATGGAAGACAGCAAATGTAGTCCCAATCTTTAAAAAAGGAGACAGACATGAAGCATTAAACTACAGACCAGTGTCACTGACATGTATAGTATGCAAAATCATGGAGAAGATTATCAGGAGAAGAGTGGTGGAACACCTAGAAAGGAATGATCTCATCAACAGCAGCCAACATGGTTTCAGGGACGGGAAATCCTGTGTCACAAACCTACTGGAGTTCTATGACATGGTGACAGCAGTAAGACAAGAGAGAGAGGGGTGGGTGGATTGCATTTTCTTGGACTGCAAGAAGGCGTTTGACACAGTTCCACACAAGAGATTGGTGCAAAAACTGGAGGACCAAGCAGGGATAACAGGGAAGGCACTTCAATGGATCAGGGAATACTTGTCAGGAAGACAGCAGCGAGTCATGGTACGTGGCGAGGTGTCAGAGTGGGCACCTGTGACCAGCGGGGTCCCGCAGGGGTCAGTCCTAGGACCAGTGCTGTTTCTGGTATTTGTGAACGACATGACGGAAGGAATAGACTCTGAGGTGTCCCTGTTTGCAGATGACGTGAAGTTGATGAGAAGAATTCACTCGATCGAAGACCAGGCAGAACTACAAAGGGATCTGGACAGGCTGCAGACCTGGTCCAGCAATTGGCTCCTGGAGTTCAATCCCACCAAGTGCAAAGTCATGAAGATTGGGGAAGGGCAAAGAAGGCCGCAGACGGAGTACAGTCTAGGGGGTCAGAGACTACAAACCTCACTCAAGGAAAAAGATCTTGGGGTGAGTATAACACCAGGCACATCTCCTGAAGCGCACATCAACCAAATAACTGCTGCAGCATATGGGCGCCTAGCAAACCTCAGAACAGCATTCCGACATCTTAATAAGGAATCATTCAGGACCCTGTACACCGTGTATGTTAGGCCCATACTGGAGTATGCGGCACCAGTTTGGAACCCACACCTAGCCAAGCACGTGAAGAAACTAGAGAAAGTGCAAAGGTTTGCAACAAGACTAGTCCCAGAGCTAAGAGGTATGTCCTACGAGGAGAGGTTAAGGGAAATCAACCTGACGACACTGGAGGACAGGAGAGATAGGGGGGACATGATAACGACATACAAAATACTGAGAGGAATTGACAAGGTGGACAAAGACAGGATGTTCCAGAGATTGGACACAGTAACAAGGGGACACAGTTGGAAGCTGAAGACACAGATGAATCACAGGGATGTTAGGAAGTATTTCTTCAGCCACAGAGTAGTCAGTAAGTGGAATAGTTTGGGAAGCGATGTAGTGGAGGCAGGATCCATACATAGCTTTAAGCAGAGGTATGATAAAGCTCACGGCTCAGGGAGAGTGACCTAGTAGCGATCAGTGAAGAGGCGGGGCCAGGAGCTCGGACTCGACCCCCGCAACCTCAAATAGGTGAGTACAAATAGGTGAGTACACACACACACACACACACACACACACACACACACACACACACACACACACACACACATACACAGTTTGGAATCCACACCTAGTCAAGCACGTCAAGAAATTAGAGAAAGTGCAAAGGTTTGCAACAAGACTAGTCCCAGAGCTACGGGGATTGTCCTACGAAGAAAGGTTGAGGGAAATCGGCCTGACGACACTGGAGGACAGGAGGGTCAGGGGAGACATGATAACGACATATAAAATACTGCGCGGAATAGACAAGGTGGACAAAGACGGGATGTTTCAGATATTGAACACAGAAACAAGAGGTCACAATTGGAAGTTGAAGACTCAGATGAATCAAATGGATGTTAGGAAGTATTTCTTCAGTCATAGAGTAGTCAGGGCGTGGAATAGCCTAGAAAGTGACGTAGTGGAGGCGGGAACCATACATAGTTTTAAGGCGAGGTATGATAAAGCTCATGGGGCAGGGAGAGAGAGGACCTAGTAGCAATCAGCGAAGAGGCGGGGCCAGGAGCTATGAATCAACCCCTGCAACCACAAATAGGTGAGTACACACACACACACACACACACACACACACACACACACACACACATACAAGAGATTTAAGGAAGTATTTACAGTGGAGACAGGAAGGCCTCTGGGTGGACAGAACAGAGGGGGACTCCATCAAGGAATATACCAACAATTGTTGGATGACATACACACAACTGAGAAGGAGGTGAAGAATCTGCTAAGGGACCTTGATACCTCAAAGGCAATGGGACCAGACAACAACTCCCTGTGGGTCCTTAGAGAGGGAGCAGAAATGCTGTCTGTGCCACTAACCACAATTTTCTATACATCCCTTGAAACTGGGCAACTACCTGAGGTATGGAAGACTGCAAATGTAGTACCCATATTTAAAAAGGGAGACAGAAAAGAGGCACTAAACTATAGACCAGTGTCACTGAAGTGCATAGTATACAAAGTAATGGAGAAGATTATCAGGAGGAAAGTGGTAGAGCACCTGGAACGGAACAAGAGTATAAACGCCAACCAGCACGGTTTTATGGAAGGCAAATCCTGTGTCACAAACCTACTGGAGTTTTATGATAAAGTAACAGAAGTAAGACATAAGAGAGAAGGGTGGATTGATTGCATCTTCTTGGACTGCAAGAAGGCCTTCGACACAGTTCCTCACAAGAGATTGGTGCAGAAGCTAGAGTAGAGGATCAGGCGCATATAACAGGAAGGGTGCTGCAATGGATCAGAGAATACCTGACAGGGAGGCAACAACGAGTCATGGTACGTGATGAGATATCACAGTGGGCACCTGTGACGAGCGGGGTTCCACAGGGGTCGGTCCTAGGACCAGGGTTAGACTCAGAAGTGTCCCTGTTCGCAGATGATGTGAAGTTAATGAGGAGAATTAAACCACATGAGGATCAGGTAGGACTCCAAAGAGACCTGGACAGGCTGGACACCTGGTCCAGCAACTGGCTTCTCGAATTTAACCCCGCCAAATGCAAAGTCATGAAGATCGGGGAAGGGCAAAGAAGACCGCAGACGGAGTATAGGCTAGGTGGCCAAAGACTGAAAACCTCGCTCAAGGAGAAAGATCTTGGGGTGAATATAACACCGAGCACGTCTCAAGAAGTACACATCAACCAGATGACTGCTGCAGCATATGGGTGCCTGGCAAACCTGAGATTAGCGTTCCGATACCTTAGTAAGGAATCGTTCAAGACACTGTACACCGTGTACGTCAGGCCAATATTGGGGTATGCAGCACCTGTTGGAACCCACACTTGATCAAGCACATAAAGAAATTAGAGAAAGTGCAAATGTTTGCAACAAGATTAGTTCGAGAGCTAAGGGGAATGTCCTATGAATAAAGGTTAAGGGAAATCTGCCTGACAACACTGGTGGACAGGAGGGTTAGGGGAGACATGGCAACAACATACAAAATACTGAGTGGAATAGACAAGGTGGACAGAGACAGGATGTTCCAGAGAGGGGACACAGGAACAAGGGGTCGCAATTGGAAGCTGAAGACCCAGATGAGTCAAAGGGATGTTAGGAAGCATTTCTTCAGTCATAGAGTAGTCAGGAAGTGGAATAGCCTAGGAAGTGAGGTAGTGGAGGCAGGAACCATACATAGCATTAAGATGAAGTATGATAAAGCTCATGGAACAGAGAGAGAGAGGACCTAGTAGCACTCAGTGAAGAGGCAGGGGCAGGAGCTGAGTCTCGACCCCTGCAACGACAATTAGGTGAGTACAACTAGGTGAGTACACGCACACCGCACACACTTCGACTCTACCCCTTCAGCCACAAATATGTAAATACACACACACACACACACACACACAAATAAGACTGCTGACAGTACAAGCTAGGTGGCCAAAGTATGCAAACCTCACTCAAGGAAAAGGATCTTGGAGTGAGTATAATACCTGGGACATCTCTTGAGGCGGCGCCTGGCAAACCTAAGAATATCGTTCCGACATTTCAGTAAGGAATCGTTGAAGACTCTATACACCGTGTACGTCAGGCCCATATTGGAGTATGCAGCACCAGTTTGGAACCCGCACCTGATCAAACACGTAAAGAAATTGGAGAAAGTACAAAGGTTTGCAACAAGACTAGTCTCGGAGCTAAGAAGCATATCCTGCCAGGAAAGAACATGGGAACATAAAAACATAAGAAAGAAGGAACATTGTAACAGGCCTACTGGCCCATGCGAGGCGGGTCCAAGCCTCCTACCGGCTTAAGCCAATGTCCCAACCTAGTCAGGTCAGGCCACATTCACTTAAGGAAGGAACACGGCAACTGATCTAGTAGCACAAGCTAATCAGGTCCAACTCACACCCACCCACACCCACTCATGTATTTATCTAACCTATTTTTAAAACTACACAACGTTTTAGCCTCTATAACTGTACTCGGGAGTTTGTTCCACTCATCCACACCTCAATTACCAAACCAGTGCTTTACTATATCCTTCCTGAATCTAATTTTTCCAACTTTAAACTATTGCTATGAGTCCTGTCTATTCTAGATATTTTCAGCACGTTATTTACATCCCCTTTATTTATTCCTGTTTTCCATTTATACACCTCAATCATATCTCCCCTGATTCTACGCCTTTCTAGAGAGTGCAGATTCAGGACCCTCAGTCTATCCTCATAGGGAAGAATTCTGATACATGGGATCAACTTTGTCATCCTCATTTGTATGTTTTCCAGAGCATTTATATCCATTCTGTAATAAATGCTCTGGAAAACATACAAAGGAGGATAACAAAGGGTTAAGGGAAATCGACCTGATGACACTGGAGGACAGGGGTGATACGGGGTACATGATAACGACAAATAAAATACTGAGAGGATTTGACAAGGTGGACAGAGACAAGATGTTTCAGAGATGGGATACAGCAACAAGGAAGGTGGAGATTCAGATGAGTCACAGGGGTGTTAGGAAGCATTTCTTCAGTCATAGAGTTGTCAGGAAATGGAATAGTGATGTAGTAGAGGCAGGATCCATACATAACTTTAAGAAGAAGTATGATAAAGCTCACGAAGCAGGGAGAGAGTGGACCTAGTAGCGA
>NC_091297.1:58078584-58148584 GCF_038502225.1 Cherax quadricarinatus
TTTCTGAAAAAATGGAGAAAGAGCTCTCTGTGAAATTGGAAAGGAGGTTGGAGCAGGAAACAAAGAATTGGGAGGCACAAGTCAAAACTGCAGTAGCCAAGATAAGGGTCCTAGAAGTTGAGATAAATAGGCTGGAGCGAGTTACAGGGGCAGTGACCAGAGAAGACACAGCATATGAAGCTGCGAGGCTGAACAGGAAGGAAGGAATTATGAATTATGCTAAGGTCACATCAATCTGCCAAGGAGGACCAAGGAGTGAAAGGGAAGATCAGCTGGTTGCAGATGGAGAGGGTGATAGGTCGAATGCTGAGGCACAACAAGGCTATCAAGAGCCACTGGAAAAATCAAGGGAGAAACTGACCACATACAGACAGGATCCAGAGTCACAGAGGGTGAGGCAATGGGAGGAAGAAAGGGCAAAATCAGTGTTTATCCATGGGCTTCAGGAGAGAGAGGAAAGGACACACACTGAAAGGAAGCAGGAAGAAGGAAAGGAGATTGAGAAAATCATCTCGGAAATAGGTGAAGAGATGGACGAGATTGTAAATTTTCAGAGAATAGGGGGGTACTCGAAGGGGAGAAACCGACCAATCAAGCTGATTCTCAGGACGGAAACAGTGCGGAACAGGATCCTCCAAGAGAAACCACGATTGAAATACTCGGAAGAGTACAAGAGGGTGTTCCTAGACAGAGACAGAACAAAATCAGAGCGACAGCAGCTGAGGGAGAGGACAAAAAAACGAAAGGAGCTAGGAAAAGAGACAAGGAGGAAATCAGCAGAGGTCAGTCAGAGCAGGACAGAACAGCAAGGGCAAGCACACACACAACTACTCTCAGAACCATACAACCTATCACACCATCCCAACACACACTACAATCCATACCCACAGCCTCCACCCAACATCGAGCTATAGAATCCCACAGTATGCCACCAGGTCTCCCACCCCCACAGGCCCCCCCAATCCACAGTGTTGGAAAGGAAACTGAAGGTATGGTACACAAACGCTGATGGAATAACAAATAAGTGGGAGGAGTGGCACGAAAGGGTCAAAGAAGCATCACCGGACATCATAGCTCTTACAGAAACCAAGCTTACAGGTATGATAACAGATGCCATCTTTCCAACGGGATACCAAATCCTGAGGAAAGACAGAGGGAACAGGGGGGGTGGAGGAGTGGCGTTGCTGATCAAAAATCGCTGGAATTTTGATGAGCTGGAGAGAGGAGATAGCGGAGAAGAAAGTGATTACATAGTGGGAACACTTCACTCTGGAGGTCCCAAGGTGGTAATAGCAGTGATGTATAACCCACCACAGAACAGCAGGAGGCCAAGGCAAGAGTACGACGAGAGCAATAGAGCGATGGTTGACACACTGGCTAGAGTGGCCAGAAGAGCTCATGCATGCAGGGCAAAGCTCCTGATCATGGGTGACTTTAACCACAAGGAGATCGATTGGGAGAACTTGGACCCACATGGGGGCCAAGATACATGGAGGGCTAAGATGATGGAGGTGGTACTGGAGAACTTCATGTACCAACACGTAAGGGACACTACAAGAGAGAGAGGAGAGGATGAACCAGCAAGGCTGGACTTAGTATTCACCTTCAGTAGTGCAGATATCGAGGACATCGCATATGAAAGACCCCTTGGGGCCAGTGACCATGTGGTTTTAAGCTTCGAATACACAGTAGAGCTACAAGTGGAGGGAGAAGCAGGAAGGCCAGGACGAATGAAGCCAAACTACAAGAAAGGGGACTACACAGGAATGAGGAACTACCTGAACGGGGTTCAGTGGAACAGAGAACTGGCAGGGAAGCCAGTTAATGAGATGATGGAATATGTAGCAACAAAATGCAAGGAGGCTGAGGAGAGGTTTGTACCCAAGGGTAACAGGAGTAATGAAAAAGCCAGGATGAGCCCATGGTTTACCCAAAGGTGCAGTGAGGCAAAAACCAAGTGTGCTAGGGAATGGAAGAAATATAGAAGGCAAAGGACCCAGGAGAATAAGGAGAACAGTCGTAGAGCCAGAAACGAATATGCACAGATAAGAAGGGAGGCCCAAAGACAATATGAAAATGACATAGCAGCGAAAGCCAAATCTGACCCGAAACTGTTGTACAGCCACATCAGGAGGAAAACAACAGTCAAGGACCAGGTAATCAGGCTAAGGAAGGAAGGAGGAGAGACAACAGGAAATGACCGTGAAGTATGTGAAGAACTCAACAAGAGATTCAAAGAAGTGTTCACAGAGGAGACAGAAGGGACTCCAGAAAGACGGAGAGGTGGGGCACACCACCAAGTGCTGGACACAGTGCACACAACCGAGGAAGAAGTGAAGAGGCTTCTGAGTGAGCTAGATACCTCAAAGGCAATGGGGCCAGATAACATCTCCCCATGGGTATTGAGAGAGGGAGCAGAGGCGCTATGTGTACCCCTAACAACAATATTCAATACATCTATCGAAACAGGGAGATTGCCTGAGGCATGGAAGACAGCAAATGTAGTCCCAATCTTTAAAAAAGGAGACAGACATGAAGCACTAAACTACAGACCAGTGTCACTGACATGTATAGTATGCAAAATCATGGAGAAGATTATCAGGAGAAGAGTGGTGGAACACCTAGAAAGGAATGATCTCATCAACAGCAGCCAGCATGGTTTCAGGGACGGGAAATCCTGTGTCACAAACCTACTGGAGTTCTATGACATGGTGACAGCAGTAAGACAAGAGAGAGAGGGGTGGGTGGATTGCATTTTCTTGGACTGCAAGAAGGCGTTTGACACAGTTCCACACAAGAGATTGGTGCAAAAACTGGAGGACCAAGCAGGGATAACAGGGAAGGCACTACAATGGATCAGGGAATACTTGTCAGGAAGACAGCAGCGAGTCATGGTACGTGGCGAGGTGTCAGAGTGGGCACCTGTGACCAGCGGGGTCCCGCAGGGGTCAGTCCTAGGACCAGTGCTGTTTCTGATATTTGTGAACGACATGACGGAAGGAATAGACTCTGAGGTGTCCCTGTTTGCAGATGACGTGAAGTTGATGAGAAGAATACACTCGATCGAAGACCAGGCAGAACTACAAAGGGATCTGGACAGGCTGCAGACCTGGTCCAGCAATTGGCTCCTGGAGTTCAATCCCACCAAGTGCAAAGTCATGAAGATTGGGGAAGGGCAAAGAAGGCCGCAGACGGAGTACAGTCTAGGGGGTCAGAGACTACAAACCTCACTCAAGGAAAAAGATCTTGGGGTGAGTATAACACCAGGCACATCTCCTGAAGCGCACATCAACCAAATAACTGCTGCAGCATATGGGCGCCTAGCAAACCTCAGAACAGCATTCCGACATCTTAATAAGGAATCGTTCAGGACCCTGTACACCGTATACGTTAGGCCCATATTGGAGTATGCGGCACCAGTTTGGAACCCACACCTAGCCAAGCACGTAAAGAAACTAGAGAAAGTGCAAAGGTTTGCAACAAGACTAGTCCCAGAGCTAAGAGGTATGTCCTACGAGGAGAGGTTAAGGGAAATCAACCTGACGACACTGGAGGACAGGAGAGATAGGGGGGACATGATAACGACATACAAAATACTGAGGGGAATTGACAAGGTGGACAAAGACAGGATGTTCCAGAGATTGGACACAGTAACAAGGGGACACAGTTGGAAGCTAAAGACACAGATGAATCACAGGGATGTTAGGAAGTATTTCTTCAGCCACAGAGTAGTCAGTAAGTGGAATAGTTTGGGAAGCGATGTAGTGGAGGCAGGATCCATACATAGCTTTAAGCAGAGGTATGATAAAGCTCACGGCTCGGGGAGAGTGACCTAGTAGCGATCAGTGAAGAGGCGGGGCCAGGAGCTCGGACTCGACCCCCGCAACCTCAACTAGGTGAGTACAACTAGGTAAGTACACACACACACACACACACACACACACACACACGCACACACACACACACACACACACACACACACACACACACACACACACACACACACTCACACACACACACACACATCTAGGCAAATATCTGAACTTTCACAGTCTAATTTACCTAAATCAGTGACTTTCCAAGTTTAAATCTGTCTAAGACATCGGAAGGTGAGTCAGAGTGACTAACGATCTTAACAGAGATAATCAGCCTTACTAAGCCTTGATGAAAACTGTCAGACTGAAACCCATCAAGCAAAGGGTCCTTGATGCCGGTGAGGAGCTCCTGATCCAAGGGGTTGGACCTACCCCTTCATTGATATTATTTTCATTTTTATAATTATTATTATCATTGTGATCTAATAGCATCACAGTATCACAGTATATCTTGAATAAATGTAATGTATATCCTTGTGATAAAATTAAAGGAAATTAAAAACAATAGTGAAATGTTGCATTGTGGGTCAGTCTAACCGTCCTGGTGTTGACATGTGACAAGTGATACACAGAGGTTTGAGGTACCACATGTAATGAATGGACCAGGATACTCAGACATAATAGAAAGACATAGTGAACCTAAACTGTCAGTGGAACAACACAAGGATAGCGATTAACAATAATGGAAGTGGTTTAAACTAAAATGTGGCATCGCATGGGAGAGGTGCCACGTACCCTAGGGGTGTGCGACAGCCATACGTCTGGCAGTGCTGCCAGGGAGCCACTCAGGCTTACCATACAATCATAAAACACCATATACCCCATACCACAATATCCAGTCTAGACCAGTGTGAGGAACTAAGTAATATCAGTAAATTAAAATATATATGAGTGATCAGAGAGGAGTGAATCTGAGAACAAAACAAATTAAATGCCTATTATAACCATAATATAGTCATACCCAACACCCTACACCCTACACCCCCCAAAATTCACCCACTACTCACATGCTGCAAGCCTCGGTTTCTATAAATACATATTACTGTCACCAGTGAGACAAAGGTAAAGTGGAAATCAATTTTCTTCCGTGACATACAGAGTAAAGTAGGATACAGGCCGGGTGTCAGTACAGCATACATGTGGGACATGTATAAAAATTCTTGGAGGGAAATCCAGAGTCACATGCAACCTGTGCTTTTCTAAACATAACATCTCTTGTACAAGACTAACACTGCCTCAAAAAAATGACCTCGAACTAGCATCACAGGTGTTGTGCAATAAAGGTATAGAACTTTGGGCAGGCATCAGAAAGGTACAAAGGGTAATAAATGATAAAAATAATCAAGAAAATGAAGATGAACTCTTGGACAGTCAACCAAAAATATATAAAATATGGGAGAGAGATAGGAAGAGTGAACCAAAAAATGCAGAATGCCCAGACCACAACAGACGACTCGAAACTATATAGTCACCCACAGGAAACAAAAAAATCAGTTAACACAACCATCCCACATAGTGCTAACCCAGACCCATCCCCCAGTCCTAGCACTACTGCTCTCAGCGCTGGTGCTGACCCAGACCCATCCCCCAGTCCTAGCACTACTGCTCACAGCGCTGGTGCTGACCCAGACCCATCCCCCAGTCCTAGCACTACTGCTCACAGCGCTGGTGCTGGCTCAGGCTCAGCCCTCAGCCCCAATGCTGACCCAGTCTCAGCCCTCAGCCCTAGTGCCAGTCTAGACTCTACTAGGGACCTTACCACAGTCACCACTAAAACTTTAAATATACATCCATCATTGCACAAGACTATAGTCCCCATACTACAAACTCTGATCATATAATAGAACGGAAAAATAGTGAGAGGGACCTGGGAGTGGTAATGCCTGAGGATCTCACTTCCAAGGATCACAACAGTGCCACGATCACAACTGCAAAGAAAATGATAGGATGGATAATGAGAACGTTCAAAACAAGAGATGCCAAGCCAGTGATGATCCTTTTCAAATGACTTGTTCTCTCTAGGCTGTAATACTGCTGTATATTAACATCTCCGTTCAAAGCAAGTGAAATTGTAGATTTAGAGAGTGTACAGAGAACCTTTACTGCACTTATAAGTTCCATCAAACACCTTAACTACTGGGAACGCTTGGAAGCACTTGACATGTATTCGCTGGGAAGCAGGCGAGAGAGATATATCATAATCAACACTTGGAAAATCCTAGAAGGAATGGTCCCAAATCTGCACAAAGAAACCACTCCCTACGAAAGTAAAAGATTGGGCAGGCGATGCAAAATACCCCCAATGAAAAGTAGGGATGCCATTGGTGCACTAAGAGAAAACACCATAAGTGTCCCGGGGCCCAAGACTGTTCAACAGCCTCACACCAAGCATAAGGGGAATTACTAATAGGCCCCTGGCTGCCTTCAAGAGGGAGCTGCACAGACACTTAAAGACGGTGTCGCATCAGCCGGGCTGTCGTTCGTACGTTGGGCTACGTGCGGCCAGCAGTAACAGCCTGGTTGATCAGGCACTAATCCACCGGCAAGCCTGGTCGTGGACCGGGACGCGGGGCGTTGATACCCAGAATACCTTCCAGGTACACTCCAGGTGTTGAGATCTACTATCATCAGAGGTGTTGTCATCTACCACCACCACAGGCATCGTCATCTACCATCTTCATAGGTGTCATCATCTACCATCACCACAGGTGTTGTTATCAACAATCATCACAGGCGTAGTCATCTACCATCACCACAGGTGCTGTCATGTACCATCATCACATGTGTTGTCATCTACCATCACCACAGGTGCTGTCATGTACCATCATCACATGTGTTGTCATCTACCATCGTCACAAGTATTATCAACTACCATCAAAACAGGAGTTGCGATCTTCAATCATCACAGGTGCTGTCATCTACCACCATCACAGGTGTAGTCATTTGCCACCATCACATGTGTTGCCATCAACTGTCATTACAGGTGATATCATCTACCATCATTACAGGTGTTGTCATCTACGATCATCACAGGTGTTATCTACAATCATCAAAATTACTGTCAACTACCCCACCACAGGTGCTGTAATCTACCATCACAGGTGTTGTCATGTAACACCATTACAAGTGTTGTCATCTACCACCGTTATAGGTGTTGTTATCTATCACTGTCACAGGTGTTGTCATCTACCACCATCACAGGTGTTGTCATCTACCACCATTACAGGTGTTGTCATTTACCACCATCACAGGTGTTGTCATCTAACACCATCACAGGTGTTGTCATCTACCACCATCACAGGTGTTGTCATCTACCACCATTACAGGTGTTGTCATTTACCACCATCACAGGTGTTGTCATCTAACACCATCACAGGTGTTGTCATCTACCATCATCACAGGTGTTGCCACCTGCCATCATCACAGGTGTTGTCATCTACCGCCATTACAGGTGTTGTCATCTACCATCATCACAGGTGTTGTCATCTACCATCATCACAGGTGTTGTCATCTACCATCATCACAGGTGTTGTCACCTACCATCATCACTGGTGTTGTCATCTACCATCATCACAGGTGTTGTCATCTACCATCATCACAGGTGTTGTCATCTACCATCATCACAGGTGTTGTCATCTACCATCATCACAGGTGTTGTCATCTACCATCATCACAGGTGTTGTCATCTACCATCATCACAGGTGTTGTCATCTACCATCATCACAGGCATTGTCACCTACCATCATCACTGGTGTTGTCATCTATCACCATCACAGGAGTTGTCATCTACCATCATCACAGGTGTTGTCATCTAGCATCATCACAGGTGTTGTCATCAGCCATCATCACAGGTGTTGTCATCTACCATCATCACAGGTGTTGTCACCTACCATCATCACAGGAGTTGTCATCTACCATCATCACAGGTGTTGTCATCTAGCATCATCACAGGTGTTGTCATCAGCCATCATCACGGGTGCTGTCATTTGCCATCGTCAGAAGTGTTGTCATCTAACATTGTCACAAGTATTATCATTTATCATCAAAACAGGTGTTGCGATCTTCAGTCATCACAGGTGCTGTCATCTACCATCATCACAGGCGTTGTTATCTACCATCATCACAGGTGTTGCGATCTACCACCATCAGAGGTGTTGTCATTTACCACCATCACAGATGTTGTCATCTACAATCATTACAGGTGTTGTCATCTACCATCATCACAGGTGCTAACATCTACCATCAGAGGTGTTGTCATTTACCACCATCACAGATGTTGTCATCTACAATCATTACAGGTGTTGTCATCTACCATCATCACAGGTGTTGTTATCTACCATCATCACAGTTACTGTCATCTACCATCATCACAGGTGCTAACATCTACCATCACAGGTGTTGTTATCTACCACCATCACAGGTTATTATTATTATTAAAGATTCGCTGGTATTCTCCCTGCCCGGGCCTTTTCCAAGTGGTGGCCCGGCCTTGGCTCCCTCTTTAGGGAGTGTCTGAGACCTAAGTCTCCCATGGGAGGAGGCACAAGTACCCCCTCATCTTTGGGACCAACTGTCTCCAGGCCTAGCTACAAGCTAGGCCTCTCTGGTCTGGGAATGACAGTCTTATGAGCTAAAGGCTCGGGCTCAGGCACCTACCCTACCCTAGAAGGGTTAGGCATGGTGTCGATCACCATCACAGGTGTTTTCATCTACAACCACAACAGGTGTTGTCATCTACCACCATGACAGCTGTTATGATTTACCATCATCACAAGTGTTGTCATCTACGACCATCACAGGAGTTGTCATGTACCTCCATCACAGGTGATGTCATCTACCATCATCACAGGAGTTGTCATCTACCACCGTCTCAGGTGTTGTCATCTACCATCATCACGCGTAGTGCCATCTACCCTCATCTCACCTGTGATGGTAGTGTCATCTACCATCACAGGTGTTGTCATCTAAAATCACAGGTGTTGTCATCTACTACTATCACAGACGTTGTCCTCTACGACCACTACAGGTGTTGTTATCTACCACCATCACAGGGGTTGGGATTTACCATCATCACTAGTGTTGTCATCTACGACCATCACATGTATTGTCATGTACCTTCATCACAGGTGATGTCATCTACCACCATCACAGGTGTTGTCATCTACCATCATCACAGGTGTTGTCATCTACCACCGTCTCAGGTGTTGTTATCTGCCATCATCACAAGTGTTGTCATCTACCATCATCACGCGTAGTGCCATCTACCCTCATCACAGGTGCTGTCATCTACCATCACAGGTGTTGTCATCTAAAATCACAGGTGTTGTCATCTACCACTATCACAGGCGTTATCCACTACGACCACTACAGGTGTTGTTTTCTACCATCATCACAAGTGTTGTCATCTTCCATTATGACAAGTACTGTCATCTACCCTAATCACAGGTTCTGTAATCTACCATCACAGGTGTTGCCATCTGCCATCACAGGTGTTGTCATCTACCACCATCACAGGTGTTGTCATCTATCACCATTATAGGTGTTGTCATCTACCACCATCACAGGTGTTGTCATCTATCACCATCCCAGGTGTTTTCATTTACGACCATCACAGGTGTAATCATCTATCACCATCCCAGGTTTAGTCATCTACGACCATCACAGGTGTTGCCATCTACCACCATTACAGTTGTTGCCATCTACGACCATCACAGGTATTGTCATGTACCTCCATCATAGGTGTTGTCACCTACCACTATCACAGGTGTTGTTATCTACCATCATCACATATGTTGTCATCTACCATTATCACAGGTGTTGTTATCTACCATCATCACAGGTGTTGTCATTACCATCATCACAGGCATTGTCACCTACCATCATCACAGGTGTTTTCATCTACCATCATCACAGGAGTTGTCATCTACCACAATCACGTGTGTTGTCATCTACTATCATCACAGGTATTATTATCTACCATCATCGCAGGTGTTGTCATCTTCCATCCTCACATGTGTTGTCATCTATCATCGAGGTTGATCTTCCGTTTTCTCAAAGTTGCTTTATTTTGTCTGCTGTTTAATTTTTATGACAGGTTTTCTTTCTTTCAGCTGTTAGTAGCACAGGCTAGTCAGGTTCAACTCACACCCACTCACACCCACTCACACCCATTCATGTATTCATCTAACCTATTTTTAGAACTACGCATTATTTTAGCCTCTATAATTGTACTCGGGAGTTTGTTCCACTCATCCACAACTCTATTACCTTCCTGAATCTGAATATTTCCAACTTGAAACCGTTACTGCGAATCCTGTCTTGGCCGGAAATTTTCAGCACGCTATTTACATCCCCTTTATTTATTCCTGTTGTCCATTTATACGCCTCGATCATATCCCCCGTAATTCTACGCCTTTCGAGAGAGTGCAGATTCAGGGCCCTCAGTCTATCCTCATAGGGAAGATTTCTGATACATGGGATCATCTTTGTCATCCTGCTCTGTACGTTTTCCAGAGCATTTATATCCATTCTGTAATACGGTGACCAGAACTGAGCAGCACAGTCTAAATGAGGCCTAACCAAGGATATATAGAGTTGAACAACAACCTGAGGACTTCTATTATTTATACTTCTAGATATGAAGCCAAGGATTCTGTTAGCTTTATTGAGAACACTAATGCATTGTTATCTTGGTTTTAGATTACTGCTAACCAGGATTCCTAAGTCCTTTTTGCAATAAGTAGTGTTAAGATCTACATTATTTAGTTTATATGTGGCATGTTTTAGTGTCCAACTTATAGAACTTTGCATATGTCTATATTAAACTGCATCTGCCACTTCTCCAACCATTGCATCAGTCTATTTATATCACCCTGGAGTGCTCCAGGGTCCTCATTAGAATGAACTGGACGGCCTGTTATGGTGTCATCAATAAAATTTGCTTATGTCGCTGTTTATTACCTCATCTACGTCGTTTATGTAAATTGTGAACAACAACGTGCCCAACACTGACCCCTGAGGAACACCGCCTGTGACGTGCCCCAATTCTGATTTCCCCCTTTTTATGCAAGCTCTGTGGTGCCTAATTGTAAACCATGCCTCTACCCAGGAAAAAATTTCTCCTCCTATTCAGTGTGCCTTAAGTTTCCTGAATAGCCTCTGATGTGGAACTCTATCGAAAGCCTTGCTGAAGTCCATATACACAATATCATATTCATTACCATGATCTACCTCCTCAAACACCTTAGTAAAAAAAGTTAGTAAATTTGTAAGACAGGAAAGCCCCTTTGTAAAACCGTGTTGAGATTCATTAATCAATCTGTGCCTGTCAAGATGGCTACGAATTGCTTCGACAATTATTGATTCCATAAATTTTCCGACTATGGAGGTAAGACTTATTGGTCTATAGTTCGAAGCTAAGGACCTGTCACCTGCCTTGTAAATAGGTTTTACATTTGCCATTTTCCACTTATCAGGCACTATGCCAGTTTGTAGTGATATGTTGAAAAGATTAGCGAAAGGTATTCTAAGTTTCTCTTTACATTCCTTAACACCCTTGCAAATAGCTCATCAGGGCCTGGGGATTTGTTAGATTTTAATTTCTCTATTTGTCTGAGGACCACATCACTAGTTATCGCAATCGTGCATAGTTTACCGCCCTGTTCTACATAATCTATTATTTCAGGAATTTCGCTAGTATTTTCCTGGGTAAAAACTGAGAGGAAGTATGTGTTGAAAATTTCACACATATCCATATCGTTGTCAATGATCTGACCTGAGTTACTCTTATGTGGGCCAATCTTGTCCCTAATCTTACTTCTGTATACCTGAAAGAACCCTTTTGGGTTAGTCTTCGAATCCCTTGCGACCTTAGCCTCATAATCCCTTTATGCTTTTCTTATTCCTTTTTTTTATTTCTCTCTTTTATTGAATATATTGATTTCTTAACTGCCCATCCCCTCTTTTGATGCGCCTATATATGCCTCTCTTTTGAGGAATAAGATGTTTTAATCTATTGTTCATCCATTTGGGATCATTTTTGTTAGATCAAATTTCCCAACTAGGAATAAATGTTATCTGGGCAGCTAGAACTATGCTCTGAACAACGTCATATTGGTAACCATTAGTTTTATTCATTAGTGAAATTGTTGACCAGGAGACCTTCTGCAATGAGTTAGAAAGCACCTCAGTGAGTTAGGAAGCACCTCAGTGAGTTAGGAAGCACCTCAGTGAGTTAGAAAGCACCTCAGTGAGTTAGGAAGCACCTTCAGTGAGTTAGGCAGTATTGCGACCTCTGAATGGGTCACAATGTATATAATGTATATTACCTGTTCATATAATTTTATATTGCTTATATTTGCAATATTAGCTAAATCGTAAATATATTGCTTTATATTATTATTTGACATAGTTATATTATTAGGTAGGCTGTAACATTTATATATTATTCAGTGTTCATAGTTAGTGAGTGTTAAGTAGCTGACAGCTTTGTCTAACTACTGTAGCTTTCACTTCGCTCGTTACGCTACCGGCTTCTGTGTTGCTGGGCAGCAGCAGTCCACGGAGAGTCGCGTGATCAGGGTGGGGTGATCACACCTCTCCTGGAGTAGTCTGCCTGGATTGCACTAGTTATTGTCTGTTTGACGTGCCTTCCAACAAGACGGCCTCTCCAACTCTCCCTTGATGGCCCTTGTTGGAAGATCGTCTCTGTCGTTTTCTTGTTGTTGGTTCTGTGTAACTCTGTTCACAGGACATAGCCTAGACTTAGTGATTTTCGACGTTGTACTGAGGTTGTGTGTCTCATAGACACTCTGAGAAACTCAGGTCCTGAGCTGTAGCTTCTGACCTAATTTGTACTGGTATCTGTGTACTGTCACAGTCGGGGATTTTCTAATGCTGAACTTAGATTCAGTAGTATGGGAGTTTTGTGACTTTTGTTGAGGATCTGCAGATGGTCCCTACTTAGTGTCGTTATATTATCTCTTTGTTCCTGATTCTATGTCGCTGTTGCTTGTTATATTGCTGTTCGGCTTATCAGTGGTTTTATTGTTCAAGCAAGCTGTTCTGATTGCCAGGTTGATCAAGAAGTTAGTTTATGTGAGGACTTTTAGTCAGTCACTGGTTAAGTCTAGTCGAGTCTTGAGACATAGCGAACTACTTAGAGCACTTACACACATACACACAAACTTACTTGTATATATTTGTATTATGTTATTAAATGTTAACAATGTACCAGACGGTACTTAAAAGCCATAAAGATGTGATATGTACCTTCAGCACAATACTACGGTACACGAGAGAAGTGTAGCAACTTGTATCCTATATGATATTCAATTGATTACTTTAATTTACTTTAATAATATACGCCTAGACAACTTAATTGTTATTAATAAACTTATTAAATTTTAATTTCTTTAGTTAGTAGCCTACCAGTTGTAATCCTGAAGCACTATTGAATCTTGATAAATTCTAATGGATAATTGGACCAGGATACTGACTACTTGTTACAAAAACCCGGTAACAGGCTGGATGCTAGAAGGGCAGTCCTTTCTAGTATTCACTGGAGATTCATTGACCTCATCGCTTTATTGCCGTGAGGTTGTGCTGCGCACATGCTCCTGGTTGAGAGGCCTTCCTGCGCAGATTGATTTTCACAAGATGGCGCAGACTGTCAGAAGGCGCGTCAACACTGTGTGCTTTGATTTAGTGCGGGGTGTAATTACGCCTCAGTCCGCACAGGTGCTTCTACCTTTGATTATTCGCGACACATACGGCATTGCTGATCAAGATTTGTATGGAGTATCGCTCAACGGGGCTTACCGAATATTCGTTAAGCTACGATCGACGGCAGTGTATGAGCGCCTGGTGGAGCAGTATCAAGATGGCTGTGTGGACGTAAACTCGGCAATACGAGTTCGTTTAATTGACGTGTCGCGACACTACACTTGGGTGAAGGTACGCAACGTGCCTTTCGAAGATGACGAGGCAGATATACGGAACGTTTTTGAACGTTATGGTACTGTGCATCTGGCAATGGCAGGTACCTGGGTGGATGGGGCGTACGCCGGCTGGCCGGAGGGTACGTTCAACCTAAAGATGACGCTGAGGCATCCCATCCCGTCGTTTGTCATCCTGGACGACTTTAGGACGCAAGTGATGGTGTATTACGCAGGGCAGCGCAAGACCTGCAGGCTATGTGGTGCTTATGACCATATGGCAGCACAGTGTGAGAGGCAGCAGCAACGACAGGTTGCAGACAGAAGGACGGAGCGAGGGCCTGACCCGAAGGCGGGGCCTGCCAGCGGGACGCCTGTAAAGGGCCATAGTTCGTCTTGGAGTGAGGAGGTGGAGAGAGAGTTCCCGACGGTGGGGTCGAGCCCATCGATGCCTGTAGAATCGACAGTCTCCGCTTTGGTGGAAGGGGAGACCAAGTTGAGTGGAGGAGAACGAGCAGAGGATGTGGCTCTGGAGCAGTTGACGGAAAAGTTTTTGGAGACGAAGAGAGCTGGAGATGATGTACAATCGGTGGTGGGACCTGAGGAGAGTGAGGACGAGAGGAGAGACAGCCAGCTGACTGCAGGTGCCTCTTCTACGGGAATGGTGACCGTGGTCGAGGTGGCGGCGGAGGTGCATTGTGAGGCATCCCCCGACCAGACCATGGATGCAGAGAGTGTTCGGCGGAAGAGGGCGGCAACGCACTCTGATTCCGATGATGTCTTGACCCCGGCGCAAAGACCGGGGAAGAAACCGTGGGCTGATGTGGTGAGTGGAGGCGCCACAGGTGTGTCCGGTCAGGTGTTCGACCGGGGAGGGAATAGAGCTCACTGTGGTGAGCATGGTGGGAAAAATAGGAAGGCTGGTGACGTGTCTATGAAAGGAGTTACAGGGCAGCGTGTAAAACCCTTCAAGAAGGTTTCAGGTGTATGACTGTGAATGTAAATGGGTTGTGTATGAATGTGAAGCGTTTGTGGCTCCAGGGGTTTCTGAGGCGTCATGCCATAGATATTGTATTCATGCAGGAGCATAACTTTAAGGCGGGTCGGGATTTGAATGTGGACGGATATCGTGTGTTTGTGGCATATTCGGACCGTTTGAAAGGTGGGGTTGGAATTCTGATTCGGGAGACAAGCCCGTTTGTTGTAATTAGATGTGAGGGAGGGGAGGAGGGTAGGGTACTCCGGGTAGATGGATGGTGGAGAGGTGAGCGACTGGCAGTGGTTTGTGTGTATGCGCCGGCGGAGCGTGATGTACGGGTGAAGAATGAATTTGTGCGTGATGTTTTGGTTTATTATTTGAGATCTCTTCCCTCGGTAACAATCATGGGCGGTGATTGGAATTGTATAGTACGTAGAAAGGATGTGGAGCCACGGGGGGCAGGGTGTTTTTTGGTTAGCCTAAGGGATCTTTTGCTGGGCGTGGGGTTAAGGGATGTTATTGGAGGTGGGGACCTAATGGTTGAGCATACGTTTCATAGACAGGGATACGCGGCCAGGCTCGATAGGTTATATGTGACGAGAAGTGTGCGAGTGATGTGTGTGCGTACGGTGGAAGCTGTTTACACGGATCATAGAGCTGTTTATACGGACTTGACTTGGGCCAGCTTACCTAAGAGGTATCCAGGGTATTGGAAGTTAAATGTGAGACTTCTTGGGGTGGAGGAGGCGGGGTTAGATTTTAGGACAATGTGGGAGAATTTGTGGGGAGAGGGTAGGGATGTGGGTGACTTGCTGGGGTGGTGGGATGGGGTAGCTAAGGAGAGGATCCGGCAGTTTTATGTGCGATGGGGAAAGTACCAGGGTTGGATGACGTACGGGTTGCAGCAGTATTTCGAGGGTAGGTTGCAAAGTTGTTATGAGAGGGGCGTGCAGGCAGGGCAGTATCCCATGGAGGAAATCGAGTTGTTAAAAGGAAGGATTCGTGATTTGCAGAATGATAGATTTGATGCGGTGAGAGTGCAGGGTGGAATTGAAGAGGCGGTGTGGGGTGACCGACCATCGGCCTGTGTGTTAAGGGGACAGAGGCAGCGACGTATGGCTATGGAAATTGATAGGCTGGTGGTACATGAGGACTTAGGTGGATATAGGGCGGGACATGAGTTAAGAACAACGGAGGCAATGAGTGATTACGTTGATAGGTGGTTTGGAAAAAATTTACTGAGTGTAGGGGTGGATGGGGAGGCTTTCGGGAGGTTGGGGGAGAATGTATCTTGTGTGCTAAGTAGCAGTGATCGCATGGCGTTGGGGGGGGATATTGAAGAAGGGGAGGTGTGGAGGGCTTTGGAGGGGATGGCACGTGGTAAGGCTCCAGGTCTGGATGGCTTGCCCTGCGAGTTTTATGTGAGCCATTGGAATGTGTTGAAGTCCTTCTTAGTAGAACTAATGAATACGATGAAAAGGGAGGGGAGGATGGGCAGGTTGCAAGGAACTGCGGTTGTGGTTTTAGTGCCAAAAGGTAAGAAACAGGACACGGTGCGGGACTTTAGGATAATATCATTGCTGTGTGCTGATTATAAGATTTTTGCAAAAATTTTAGGAAATAGGATGAAGTGTGTGGTGGATAGAGTGGTTGCGAGAGGACAATATGGTGTGTCTGGGAGGACGATGTATGACGGGCATAGTATTATAAAGAATTTTGTGGAAGGGTCGGGAGGGGAGCAGGGGGGGGGGGTGTTAGTGTTAGATTGGCAGGTGGCGTATGATAGTGTAGAACGTGAGGTGTTGTGGTATATATTAAGGAGGCAGGGTTTTGGGGAGGAGGTGGTACGTTGGGCAGAGACATTGTATACAGGTGTGGGAGTGTGTGTACAAGTAAATGGGAAATTGGGGAAGTGGGTATCCATGGGTCGGGGTATTAGGCAGGGTTGTCCCCTGTCTCAATTGTTGTTTGCCTGTTTAACAGACCCTTTCTATAGAAAGGTGGAAGCGTGTATGGAGGTGGATTGGGGAGTAGGAAGTGGAGTGCAGGGAATAATAGGGTATGTGGATGACACGACAATACTCGTGCGAACGCAGAGGAGTTTACGTGCGGTTGGAGATGTTATTGATAATTTCGCGGGGGTTACCGGGTTAAGAGTTAATGTGGAAAAATCAAAATTACTGGTCTTAGGAGATTGGGTGGGAAGAGAGAGTTGGGGAAGGAATGTACGTTGGAATATGGTGGACAGGATAAAAGTGTGTGGAATAGTGTATATGCGTAGTGCGAGAGAGGCGAGGATGGTTAATTCTGGACTTGTTGTGGATCGAGTGGTGGGGCGATTGGATGGGTTGAGACCAACTCATTTGACAGTACATCAGCGTGCGATTGTTGTGAATGTGTTGTTATACAGTAAAGTCTGGCACGTGGCTGCGGTATATCCGTTAGCAGGTCCGGATGTTACGAGGCTGTTAAAGAGGGTTTTCCATTTTCTTTGGGGTTCCGGGTGTGAATGGTTGAGTAGGAGTGTGGTTACTTTACCGGTCAACAGAGGAGGATTGGGGTTGATTGATTTACGGTTAAGAGTCAAGTGCATTTATTTGAAGTGGGGGTTACGCCGTGTGCGGGGTCATGCAGGGAGGGGCGTGAATGGCTTGCATGAAGAGGTGCGAATGTGGTGGGGAGGGTCGGAGATGAAAGTGTGTGAAGAAGTGTTGCGGGCGTTGCTGCATGTACGGGACCCTAATAAAGTTCGAGTGGGTGTTTTAGAGCGTGTTGTAAGGGCGAAGGTAGTCGTGAAGGCTGAGAGTATCTACCCTATGTATGCGTGGAAGGATATATGGGAAAGATTACGGTTGATGCGCGTGCGTCCAAATGTGCGAGAGGTATTTTTCCGTTTTCTCCATGGTATACTGCCGTCGGGTGCTGCACTTAAGGAAAGAGGGTTGATGGTGGAGGGCGCGTGTCGGGTGTGCGGGGATGAGGAGACTGCGTTTCATGTAGTGTATTTTTGTGATAATTTGGGGAGTATCAGGGAATGGATGGGTAAGGTTCTGAGGACAGTGGGAGGAGGCGGGATATTAGTATTGAGGGCGTTAAGTTTGGACGTGGGAGGCGTCGAGGCGCCTGTGCAACGTGCAATCACGTATATAATTGCGGATTTTGTTTTTGTATCCTGGGCAATGAGAAGGAATGGGGATTGGGAGGTGCGCAAAAGGGTGTTGGCGGGGACCATTTATAGAACGTTGTGTTATAATCGGGAAATATATGGAAGTCGCTGGGACCAGGCTTTTTCAGCAGGGTACCGTAGTATGAGTGTGAGAGCATTGTTAACGTTGTGAAAGGGGGGGGGGGAGTGAATTTCAGGGGATGGAACGGGCTTGTCTCCGGGGTTGGGTATGCACAACGGCTGGTTTACTGTGTGTATCTGTGTAATGCGTGGTTGAGGAAAATGTGGTTGTGTGAGTGGATGTGGTGGTGAAGTTATATGTGTTATAGATGTCTTAAGTCAGAGTCTACTGCCTTCTTTCTTTGTTGAAGTACTTGATGTACCTTTCGGCTATGGCCTGGCAAACGGGGTTTTATGTGTTTGTACCGAGCATTTTATTGCTATGTTATATAATGTGTATAGCCTGTAGATGAGTGCGGAATGATTATGGCTTTTCTAGTTTTGTGGCTGACTCGTAAGACTTGTGGTAAGGCGAGTATGTACTTTGTTTTATCATGAGATTGTGATGTAGGTTCTTTCGGTTATCGATTATTTGTGTTGGTTGTGAGTAACCGATATATTTATATATTTATCATACTATTCTTCTTATTGTATTGTATTGTGCATTGGCAATGTCCCAGTATATTATGTAAATAGTGTATACCCGAAGGGATTATGGTTTTATTTATATTATTGAACCTGCTACAGGGGTCACCTACATGTTATGTTCTTGTTGTTGTTCTTGTGTACATAGGGTTAAGATTGCCCATCTTCTTAATGTTATGTTTTGTCACAAGCGATATTTTCTAGTATAATTGTGTAACCTCTTGTGTTTGTTAATATTGTGTTTATTTGCTATTGTACGTTCTGAGAGATTGTTTTCAAAATGTGTTTATATACAATGTGTATCAACCCTAGTTTAAGGGTTTTTATGTTAAGCTATGTATTGTATTTTAAATAAAATAAAAAAAAAAAAAATTCACTGGAGATATCTATGCTTATTAGAATTCGCACTTTTTGTAACAGGCAGCACCTCAGTTAGTTAGGTAGCACCTCAGTGAGATAGGTAGCACCTCAGTGAGTTAGGAATCACCTCAGTGACTTAGGAAGCACCTCAGTGAGTTAGGTAGCACCTCAGTGAGTCAGGAAGCACCTCAGTGACGTAGGAAGCACCTCAGTGAGTTAGGTAGCACCTCAGTGAGTCAGGAAGCACCTCAGTGAGTTAGGAAGCACCTCAGTGAGTTAGATAGCACCTCCTGGGTAAGTTAAACTTCTCTGAGTGTGGTGTCTCCTCGGAGTTTAACACATAATACGTGCTTCACTTGCCTCTGCTTCCTCTTCCTCCAGAGATATATGTGTATAAGAATATAAGAACATGAAAGAGCTCATGAATTTCCTAATACTTTTTTCAATGTGATACTTTTATATATTTTCAAACACGCGTTTTATTATGATTTCTTCCATGCACACACAAACATACATATGTGTATATATATATATGTATATATATATATATATATATATATATATATATATATATATATATATATATATATATATATATATATATATATATATATATATATATATATATATATATATATATGCAATAAGATCACAGTAAACAGGGGATTTCTGAATATGCAAAACAACCACTGTGAAAGAATAGAGAAGTTCCAAGCGATTTCGTGACTACTCACATTATCAAGGAACAATGAAAGTGAAGCACCAAAGGAAGGTATATAAAGGGGTAGCCCACACCTCACTATCAGATCCCACAACAACGGAACACCTGACGCGAGACAGCATGCCCGCCGGCCGAACTAGACAGGTCCTTCATACAACCCACCAACAAACTATTCTACCCAAGAAATAAGAAATTTAAAAAACTATTATTTGGCCAATGTATTATTAAATTCTTCCCAAATTCTATTAATTATAAATGGATCTAATTTATATAAACCAAAGGAAATATTCATATTATTGTCAAAACTGCTTTTTATGAAACAAGATTATATTCCTGTCGACCATGGACTTTGCTTGATACTACTTTCTCAACATTTTGAAAATCAATTGGATTGTTAAAATGTCTTACATGAATAAATAGAGCATTGGAATCTTGTCCAGTTCTAATGCTATATTTATGTTGTTTTAATCTTAGTTCGAGATTTTTAACAGTTTGACCTTAACAAACTTTATCGCAAAGTTTACAAGGAATCTTATAGACACATCCATCAGCATTTTGGGGGGAATTCTTTATCAAAAGTTTTTTTACTGTATCAAGTTTTTTGAATACAACTTTAACATTAAAAGTCTTAAGAAGAGAAGGCATATCAACCAAGTTTTCATGGTAAGGGAGAACCAACATATTTTTAGTTGAATAAGGCTGGTTGTCCCTTTTTGGATGTAAAAAGTATTTCTAGCAATTTTAAAAGATTTATCAATTACATTTCTTGGGTATTTCAAATCATTACCTATTTCATAAATTTTGGATATTTCCTCATCTATGAACTCTGGACTACAAATTCGTAAAGCTCTCAAAAACATTGATGAGAAAACACACAGTTTAACTCAGTCTTGATGGGAAGAATAATGGTGGACATAGGAACAGTTGTTTGTAGGTTTTCTGTAAATTTTAAATTTGAATTCATTATTATCCTTATTAATTAAAACATCTAGAAAAGGCAATGAGTTATTTTCTTCAAATTCAACAGTAAAATTTATAGAATGGCTAAGCTATTTAATTTGCCAAGGAAATGGTGTATATCTACATTTATGGGCATAAGACACAAAATATCATCAACATATCTGAACCATTTAGCTCTATTAGGGAGGATTGTGTTAAGCAGCCTTGTTTCAAAAAATTCCATGTATAGGTTACTAAGAACAGGTGAAAGAGGATTTCCCATTGCCATACCAAATTTCTGAGTGTAAAACTTATCATTAAATACAAATTTTGCATCAACAATGCTAAGTTTAATAAGTTTAATGATAGTAGGAACTGGCAATGGTAAATCATAATTAACGAGTTCTTCAGATAAGAAAATAAATCATCAACAGGAACTTTCATAAACAACGAAGTAACATCAAAACTAACCATGTTAAAATCATTTAAGTCAGTCAGGGAGCTTAATTTATCAACTAAATCTATGTTGTTTTTAACGTTGAAGTTAGAAATTTTGCCTATTAGTTGTGGTGGTGGTGATGGTGGTGGTTGTGATGATGGTTGTAGTTGTAGTGGTGGTACTTGTAGTTGTGGTGGTGGTGGTTGTAGTTGTGCTGGTGGTGGTAGTGGAGGTGGTTGTCGTGGTGGTGGTTGTAGTTGTGGTGGAGGTTGTGGTGGTTGTAATTGTGGTGGTGGTGGTGGTGGTTGAAGTTGTGATGGTGGTGGCAGTGGTGGTGGTTGTAGTTGTGGTGGTGTTTGTGATGGTTGTAGTTGTGGGGGTGGTAGCAGTGGTGGTGGTGGTAGTGGTTGTGGTTATAGTTGCAGTGGAGGTGGTGGTGGTGGTTGTAATTGTTGTGGTGGTGATGGTGGTGGTATTGGTGGTGATTGAAGTTGTGGTGGTGGCGGTGGTTGTAGTTGTGGTGGTGGTAGTGGTTGTAGTTGTGGTGGTGGTGGTATTGGTGGTGATTGAAGTTGTGGTGGTGGTGGTGGTAGTGGTTGTAGTTGTGGTGGTGGTGTTGGTTGTAGTTGTGGTGGAGGTAGCGGTGGTGTTGGTGGTAGTGGAGGTGGTTGTCGTGGTGGTATTGGTGGTGGTTGTTACACAAATAACCCGCACATAAAAGACAGAAGCTTACGACGACGTTTCGGTCCGACTTGGACCATTGACAAAGTCACATTGTGACTTTGTCAATGGTCCAAGTCGGACCGAAACGTCGTCGTAAGCTTCTGTCTTTTATGTGCGGGTTATTTGTGTATCGTTCCAGTCACGGTATTGTGCCTTTTTGTTATTTATTAGTGGTGGTTGTAGTTGTGGTGGAGGTGGTGGTTGAAGTTGTGGTGGTGGTTGTAGTTGTGGTGGCGGTGGTGGTAGTTGTAGTTCCGGTGGTGGTGGTTGTGGTGGTTGTGGTAGTGGTAGCGGTGGTTGTGGTGGTGATGGTGGTGGTATTGGTGGTGGTTGTAGTTGTGGCGGTGGTGGTAGTGGTTGTAGTTGTGGTGGAGGTAGTGGTTGTAGTTGTGGTGGAGGTGGTGGTTGTAGTTGTGGTGGTGGTAGCGGTGGTTGTGGTGGTGGTAGTGGAGGTGGTTGTCGTGGTGGTGGTGGTAGTGGTGGTGATAGTAGTTGTGGTAGAGGTGGTGGCTGTAATTTTGGTGGTGGTTGAAATTGTGGTGGTGGTAGTTGTAATTGTGGTGGTGGTGGTGGTGGTGGTTGTAGTTGTGGTGGTGATGGTGGTTGTAGTTGCGTTGGTGGTGACTGTAGTTGTGGTGGTGAAGGTTGTAGTTGTGGTGGTGGTGGTGGTGATGGATGTAGTTGTGGTGGTGGTGGTTGAAGTTGTGATGGTGGTGACAGTGGTGGTGGTTGTAGTTGTGGTGGTGTTGGTGGTGGTTGTAGTTGTGGGGGTGGTAGCAGTGGTGGTGGTGGTAGTGGTTGTGGTTATAGTTGCAGTGGAGGTGGTGGTGGTTGTAGTTGTGGTGGTGGTGGTGGTTGTAGTTGTTGTGGTGGTGATGGTGGTGGTATTGGTGGTGATTGAAGTTGTGGTGGTGGTTGTAGTTGTGGTGGTGGTAGTGGTTGTAGTTGTGGTGGTGGTGGTATTGGTGGTGATTGAAGTTGTATTGGTGGTGGTGGAAGTGGTTGTAGTTGTGGTGGTGGTGGTGGTGGTGGTGGTGGTGGTATTGGTGGTGGTTGTAGTTGTGGTGGTGGTGGTAGTGGTTGTAGTTGTGGTGGTGGTGTTGGTTGTAGTTGTGGTGGTGTTAGCGGTGGTGTTGGTGGTAGTGGAGGTGGTTGTCATGGTGGTGGTGGTAGTGGTGGTGGTTGTAGTTGTGGTAGAGGTGGTGGTTGTAGTTGTGGTGGTGGTTGTAGTTGTGGTGGCGGTGGTGGTAGTTGTAGTTGCGGTGGTGGTGGTGGTGGTGGTGGTGGTTGTGGTGGTGGTAGCGGTGGTTGTGGTGGTGATGGTGGTGGTATTGGTGGTGGCTGTAGTTGTGGCGGTGGTGGTAGTGGTTGTAGTTGTGGTGGTGGTGGTTGTAGTTGTGGTGGTGGTAGCGGTGGTTGTGGTGGTGGTAGTGGAGGTGGTTGTCGTGGTGGTGGTGGTAGTGGTGGTGATTGTAGTTGTGGTAGAGGTGGTGGCTGTAATTTTGGTGGTGGTTGAAATTGTGGTGGTGGTAGTTGTAATTGTGGTGGTGGTTGTAGTTGTGGTGGTGATGGTGGTTGTAGTTGCGTTGGTGGTGACTGTAGTTGTGGTGGTGAAGGTTGTAGTTGTGGTAGTGGTGGTGATGGTTGTAGTTGTGGTGGTGGTAGTGATTCTAGTTGTGGTTGTGATTATTGTAGTTGTGGTGGTGGTGATAGTGGAGGTGGTGGTTGTAGTTGTGGTGGTGATTTTGGTGGTAGTTGTAGCTGTGGTGGCAGTGGTGGTGGTTGTAAATGTGGTGGTGGTGGTGGTTGTACTTGTGGTGATGGTGGTTGAAACTGTAGTAGTGGTTGTAGTTGTGGTGGTGGTGGTTGTATCTGTGGTGGTGGTGGTGGTGGTGGTGGTTGTAATTGTGGTGGTGGTGGTGGTTGCAGTTATGGTGGTTGTCGTTTTGGTTGTGGTGGTGATTGTAGTTGTGGTGGTGGTAGTTGTAGTTGTGATGGTGGTAACAGTGGTGGTGGTAGTGGTGGTGGAGGTAGTGGTGGTGGTGGTAGTGGTGGTGGTGGTTGTAGTGGTGGTGGTTTTTGTGGTTGTGGTTGTAGTAGTGGTGGTTGTGGTGGTAATGGTGATGCTGGTAATAGTGGTTGTGGAAATGGTGGTGGTGGTTGTAGTGGTGATGGTGGTTATAGTGGTGGAGATGGTTGTAGAAGTGGTGGCTGTGCTGGTGGTACTGGCGGTGGTTGTAGTCGTGGTGGTGATGGTGGTTGTAGTTGTGTTTGTGGTGATTGTAGTTGTGGTGGTGATGGTTGTAGTTGTGGTGGTGGTGGTGGTGATGGTTGTAGTTGTGGTGGTGGTGGTGGTGGTGGTGATTCTAGTTGTGGTGGTGATGGTTGTAGTTGTGGTGGTGGTGATGGGGGAGGCGGTGGTTGTAGTTGTGGTGGTGGTTTTGGTGGTAGTTGTAGCTGTGGTGGTTGTGGCAGTGGTGGTGGTGGTAGTTGTAAATGTGGTGGTGGATGTGTTTGTAACTGTAGTGATGGTGGTTGTACTTGTGGTGGTGGTGGTGGTTGTAACTGAGGCAGTGGTTGTAGTTGTGGTGGTGGTTGTGGTTGTGGTGGTGGTTGTAGTTGTGGTAATTGTAGTTATGGTTGTGGTGGTTGTAGTTGTGGTGGTGGTGGTTTATTGTAGTTGTGATGGTGGTAATAGTGGTTGTGGCAGTGGTGGTGGAGGTAGTGGTGGTGGTGGTAGTGGTGGTGTTGGTTGTAGTGCTGGTGGTTTTTGTGATTGTGGTTGTAGTAAGTGGTGGTTGTGGTGGTAATGGTGATGCTGGTAATGGTGGTTGTGGAAATGGTGGTGGTGGTTGTAGAGATGATGGTGGTTATAGTGGTGGAGATGGCTCTAGTAGTGGTGGTTGTGGTGGTGGCTGTAGTCGTGGTGATTGTCGTGGTAGTGGTGGTGGCGGTGGTGTTGATTGTAGTGGTGGTGGTGGCGGCAGCAGTGATGGTGGTTGTTGAAGTGGTGGTGGTAATGATGTTGGTAGTGGTATTGGAATTGGTGGTGGTAGTGATGTTGCTGGTAGTGGTTGTAATGGTGGTGATGGTTGTACTGGAGGTGGTAGTGGTGGTAGTTTTAGTGATGGTGGCAGTATTGATGGTAGTGGTGGTGGTGGTGGTGGTGATGGTGGTGGTGGTAGTAGTAGTAGTAGTAGCGGTAGCAGTGGTGGTGGTGGTGGTGGTGGTGGTGGTGGTGGTGGTGGTGGTGGTGGTGGTGGTGGTAGTAGCAGTAGTAGTGGTGGTGGTGGTGGTTGTAGTGGTGACAGCAGTGGTGGTCTTGGTTGTAGTGGTGGTAGTGGTAGTAGTGATGGTGGTGGTGGTAGTGGTGGTGGTGGTGAAAGAGGTGGTGCTGGTAGTGGTGGTGGTGTTAGTGGAGGTGGTGGTTGTGGCGGTAGTGGTGGTGGTGGTAATGGTGGTGATGGTGGTAGTAGTGGTAGTTGTAGTGGTGGTGGTGGCATTGGTGGTAGTGGTGGTGTTGATGGTAGTAGTGGCGGTGATGGTTGTAGTGATGGTGGTGGTAGTGGTGATGGTGGTAATGGTTGTAGTGGTGGTGATGGTTGTAGTGGTGGTGGTGGTAGGGGTGGTGGTTGTAGTGGTGGTTGTAGCATTGGTGATAGTGGTGGTGTTGGTGGTAGAAATAGTATTAGTGGTAGTAGTGGTGGTGGTGGTGGAGGTAGTAGTAGTGATAGTGGTGGTTGTAGGGGTGGTGGTGGTGGTAGTGATAGTAGTTGTGGTGGTGGTTGTAGTTGTGGTGGCGGTAGCAGTGGTGGTGGTGGTGGTGGTGGTGGTGGTGGTAGTAGTAGTGGTGGTGGTGGTTGTAGTGGTGATGGTGATAGTAGTTGTGGTGATGGTTGTAGTTGTGGTGGCGGTAGCAGCGGTTGTGGTGGTTGTAGTGGTGGTGGTAGTGGTGGTGGTAGTGGTGGTGGTGGTGGTGTTGGTTCTGGTGGAAGTAGTGGTGTTAGTGTTGTTAGTAGTAGTCGCATTAGTGGTTTTAGTAGTGGTGGTGGTGATAGTGGTGGTTGTGGTGGTAGTGGTGGTAATGGTGGTGGTGGTGGTGTTGGTTGTAGTGGTGATGATGGTGGTAGTAGTGGTGGTGGTGGTAGTGGTGGTGGTTGAAGTGGTGATTGTTGAAGTGGTGGTGGTTGTGGTGGTGGTAGTAGTAGTGGTTGTAGTGGTGATGATGGGGGTAGTTGTGTTGTAGTGGTGGTGATTGTGGTGGTAGTGGTGGTGGTAATGGTGGTGGTGCTAGTAGTGGTGGTGGTGGTGGTTATAGTGGTGGTACTGGTGGTGGTATTAGTGGTTATTGCAACCCCTGAATGGTTGCAATGATTATTATGTATATACATAATTATTACCTTTTCATTTAATTTTATATTGTTTATATTTGCGATAATAGCTAAATCGTAAATGTATTGCTTTATATTGTTATTTGACGTAGCTTCCTTTGTTAGGTAGGATGTAACATATTATGTGCTCAGTTCAAGTCTTGATTGTCTAACTACTGTAATTATCGCTCCTTGCTCGTTATACTGCCGGCTTTTTGCTGGGCGATTGCTGTCCACGGAGCTATCACGTGATCGAGGGGGGGGTGTCCTCACCTCGCCTGAAGTATTCAGTCTGCTCTAGACTCGCTTGGTGGTTGGACAGATTGTCTGTCTCATTATTCTTGTTAGTTCTGTAGAACTCTGTTCACAGAACATTGTATAGACTTAGTGATTTTCGACGTTGTACTGAGGTTGTGTGTCGCATAGACACTCTAAACAACTCAGGTCCTGAACTATAGCTTATAACCTAATTTGTACTGGTTTCTGTGTATTATCACAGTCGGGGATTTTCTTATGCTGAACTTAGATTCAGTAGTATGGGAGTTTTGTAACTTTTGTGGAGGATCTGCTGATGGTCCCTACTTAGTGTCGTTATATTATCTCCTTGTTCCTGATTCTGTGTCGCAGTTGCTTGTTGTATTGCTATTGGGCTTTAGCATTCTTTTTGTTGTTCAAGCAGACTGTTCTGGTTGCCAGTCGGTCAAGAAGTTAGTTTATTTGAGGACTTTGTCAGTCACTTGTTTAAGTCTAGTCGAGTCGTGAGACATAGTGAACTACTTAGAGCACTTACACACATACACAAACTTACTTGTACATATTTGTAATATCTTATTAAATGTTAATGTACCAGATGGTACTTAAGAATTATAAATGTGATATGTGCTTTCAGCACAATAATATTGAACTCGAGAGAAGTGATATTATTTTGATTACTGTGATTAATTTAATTTAATTTAATTTGATAATATACCTTTAGACTTAATAAATTTATTAAATTTTAATTTCTCTAGTTAGTAGCCTACCAGTTGTAATCCTGAAGCACTATTGAATAATACTGAATTCTAATGGATAATTGGACAAGGATACTGACTACTTGTTACGAAAACCCAGTAACAGGCTGGATGCTAGAAGGGCAGTCCTTTCTAGTATTCACTGGAGATCTCTAAGCTTTTAGAATCGCGTTTTTTGTAACAGTGGTGGTAGTGGTGCCAGTAGTGGTGGTGGTGGTGGTGGTAGTATTGGTGGCTGTTGTAGTAGTGGTAGTAGTGGTGGTAGTTGTGGGAAATAATTTCCCCAAATTATACTGTATATTTTTATAATGTAAATATACCTGATAATGTGATCAACAACGTCCTGCCTGATGTATTTTAAAGAAGTGAACTGACGGGGAAGCTCTGCGCCTGCGCTGACGAGCAGGGGAGTCGCCATTGTTTTTTGAATGTGTTACAAGCACGTTAATGTAAGGTGTATAATTTTCGTCGCTCTAGGGGTTATATTGGGCTTAAAACCTCTCAAATAGGAGCCGAAATTGTTGGATGTGTAGTTCTGCATAATTTGAGCATTAAACAGATGTACAGGACAGCTCCAGGAACCACAGATAAGCTGTCTAAATTATGTTTGTAATTCTGGCCAGTATTATCATCATAAATTTAGTTAGAGGGGGGTTCTGTACATGATACGCAGTAATTTCCAGACTAATTGGTGAGTGTTATGATTATAAATTGTCCTTCTGTTATATAAATGTGTATATGTAATCATTTATTAATTTTAATGTACAGTCCACAAATTTACATTAAATTTTACCAGAATTCCTGGTGTGTATGTACATTTCATTTGCAATTAATATAGGTTTAGAGCAACTTGTGGAGAGATAGATGGTAGGTGTCGAAGGGGGACATTTTTTGCGACCTAGGTGTCCTAAAAATTCCTACTAGTCTCTGTAACTTTGATAAATAATAATTATCTTTGTTACCATTTACTTGTATGTATCTAATGAGATTCATCCAGGTAAATTTTATTTTCCACAATTTAGTTGCCCGTTGGTCCTTAATTAGTTGGTCATTATTAGTGAATTAATTACTTAATCATTATATATGAAATGACAGACGGAGGTGGATGTTAGGTCCACAAATTTACTTAATGTGTAGTGAATTATAATTATAATATTAATTTTGCTCAGTCAAGTCTGGCAAAAATTTATATTAGTGTATTTGTATAACATTAATTTCTGGCTAAGGTATATATTAATGTGTATTTAAAATTTATATTATAATTTTCTTACATGTGTAATTACTAAGCGAAAGAGTAGCTAACACTATTAATGTATATTTAAAGTTTATATTATAATTTTCTTACATGCAATTGTTAAGCTCAAGTGTAGCTAGGATTTATTCAAAGGTAAGTTGTAATATTTACCTTTATGAAGTGCATAATTAAGTACATAATCAGTGTTATTAATTAAGTTGAATTTAATACATTGCACCATGGGTGAAAATGAGAAAATTAATGTAGAAGACAAACACATGGAAGTTAGAGCAAAAAAAATTATCATTGCAAGCTAGAAAAGGTCATGTAACCAAGGCATATAATAAATATTTGGTATTAATGAATCATGAAACTGTGAATACTGATGATGCTTTAGGGAATAGATATGATTCCTACATATTATATTATAACAAATATGAAGGAGATTTGTTAGTAAACTGTGTAGATGAGACTGAAGTAAATCTTATGATTAACCAGTATTATGAATTAGAGGAAGAGATTCTTGTAAAAGTCAGGCCTTAAATAAATTAAAATGTGTAAACCAGGCAGGTAATCAATCTGCTCCAACAAATAAGATGTCTTTGCCAAAACTCCCAGAATTATGTTTACCTGTATTTAATCCTGGAGAGAATTGGGAGGAGTTTTGGTCTATTTTTAACCCTTTGAGGGTTTTCGTCGTACTAGTACGTCTTACGCGTAGGGGTTTTTGACGTACTAGTACTCATAAATTCTAGCGACCTCAAATCTAGTGGGAGAAAGCTGGTAGGCCTTCATATGAAAGAATGGGTCTATGTGGTCAGTGTGCACAGTCTAAAAAAAATCCTGCAGCAAACGGTGCATAATGAGAAAAAAAAAAACTTTTTCCATTTTTTTTTAATAAATCAGCGACTTTGCAATGTATTTTCGTATAGTATTTATTGTTGTATTCTAGTTTTCTTGGTCTCATTTTATAGAATGGAAGACATATTACTGAAATTGAGAAGATTTTGACTGGTTTTACAATGAAAGGTGCCTTGAAATTGAGCTCAAAGTAGCATGTTCGAAAACAAATCGTGCCAAGCGTGCAATACACGTCAACTGGTGAGTCTAATATTCTTTCACAAGTGCACCAAAAATATTTATACCATTTTTTACACTAATGCAGTAGTCTGCATAACAGTAAATCTTATATTTTTGTGAGAATAAAAATTCAAAGTGGAAAGCAAAAGAATATAAGAGGGGCCTTGAGACGTGACTAATGACTAGAGGAAATGTCATTTTAGTGCCAGGAATGTCTTTCTTGTTTATTCTGGACCCTATTCCGAAATTGGCATCTTTTGAAAATTGTGTGAAATTGGCAAAATTGCTAAATTCTGACCACTGTACTGAATAGTTGAATTTATAAATGGGTGGTTTCTTGCACCCATTCGATAGAAAAAATGGATTTCTAGCGAAATATTCATGTTTTTTGTCGACTAGTACAGTGAAATTGACCGAAAATGGAGCTCAAAGTGGGCAAAATCGCCGATCCGTAAACATCGCGGAGACCGCTAACTTTGCGAGAGCATAATTCCGTAAGTTTTCTATCAAATTTCAAACTTTTGGTGTCGTTATGATCGGGAAAAGATTCTCTATCTTTTCATGAGAGAAAATAATTTTTTTTTTTTTAAATTTGGCCGACCCTGAGAACGAGTTTCGGAGAGGGCCTGTCGACCCTCAAAGGGTTAAAGCAGCATGTAAGAGGAGATGCTCACATACTCATACAAGCCTTTCCCAATGTAGATGATTCTTATAAAGAAGCAGTTGACTTGTTGAAAGTCACTTATGGTAATATAGAACAAACTAGGTTGGATCTAGTGAATATCATTGTTAATTTTAAATCTCCAGATCACACTTACAAAGGTTTACAGCAGTTTAGAGTTAAACTGGGGAGAACTCTCAAAACTTTAAGTAATAAATATAATCTGAAGCAATCAGACTGGTTATTGAGTGCTATAGTACAGAATAAATTAAGCTGAAAAACACTTGAATGGCTCTCGAACAAGTATCACAAAGGTTATTTTGGTCTGTAAGAAATAAGAATAGGTCTACAAGAATTAATTGTTCAGTTGCAGACCAACCAACGAGCTCATTTTAAAGATGCAACACATAATAACTCTGAGGTATCTGTCAAGTTTCACAAAGGGAAAAATTATCCCAATGTTAATAATCAAAATTCATTTCCTAAAAAGAGTTGCATAGGTGCATATCAAGTAGCAGGAATCAGAAATAATGATTCTCCACAAGGTAAGAAGAATAAGTACCCTCCTAAGAGTAGCCCAGTTAATAAGAAACTAAACAAAGAAAAGAGAGATTGTCTTTTCTGCAAGGGTACTCATTTTTCTAAGAATTGCAATGCATATAATTCATGGAATGATAAAGTTGAAAGATTGGAAGAACTTGACAGATGTATCAGATGTCTAGATAATCACAATGTAAAGGATTGTCATGCCAAATTAAACAACTGTTATCAATGTCACAAAGGAAGACACCATATAGTCATGTGTAAGAGTCTGTATGATAATGTTGGTAATAATGATAATGTTGACAATCCTGACACAACAGTGGCTAATGTAAAAATTGCTGCTAATGTTAATAATGATGGTTTTGCTGAAGTAGCCTTACCTGTGTTACAGGTAAAAATTGATTATAAAAGGCATTAATCAAAAAATGTAACTGCATTATTAGACCAGGGATCACAACGTATTTTTATTAAATGTAAATGTTTTAATGGCATGAAAGTACAAATGGGAGATCCTACAACTCTAAAATTATCTGGTTTTCTCTCGGATAAAAGGGCTCAATTGTATGACACTGTTTATGTAACAGTCAGGTTGGGCAATGAGAAAAAACGTGTTAAAGCAGTAATTGTAGATAGACTTCCAAAGAACATATCTACAGTAGGGCTTAGTAAAGCTACAGAAAGACTTTCACATAATGTAAATTTAGCACCTTCTGGGGTAAATGATGATTCTGTTAGCCCAATAAATATTTTGATAGGTAGTGACTATTATGCCTCCTTTGTAAAGGGTATGGTAAAGAAATGTGGTGTCACCCTTTTAAAGACTGCAGGATGCCATGTAATGTATTGTAGGATTCCTCTTAATAATAATGCATGACTAGAGGAAACTACAAATACCATAACTGTGTGTCTTACTCATGAAATCGTGCCCCACTATAATTCTTCCATAGAGGATGGTGTTGAGCCAATACATAAATTGTGGGAATTAGACAGCATTGGAATAAATGTAAATGAAGAAAGTCCAGACGATTCTTTTACTCAAGAACAATACCTGAGAGATGTAAAATTTGAATCTGGACAATACTGGGTACGACTTCCGTGGAGACTGAACCATCCAGAATTGCCCACTAATTACAGAATGACATATGGACAATTAAAAAGCTCAGCTCCACGAACTGAGTAAGACACCAGAATTGTTGACTGCCTATAATGATATAATTACTGAACAATTAATTAATAAATTTATAGAAGAGGTACCTCATGACCAAACCAAAATTTATGGCCACTATTTGCCACATCACGGAGTGAAGAAGGATTCTAAGACCACTCCTTTGAGAATTGTGTTTAATTGTAGTGCCAGGAGTAACAAAAATGTACCTAGTTTAAATGACTGATGACAGGTCCGTCGTTGACGAAAAAATTAGGAGATATCTTATTAAATTTCAGAGTAAAGAATTATGCTTTTACGGATGACATAAGTAAAGCTTTCCTAAGAGTAGGTTTACAAGAGGCTGATTGGGATTGTACCCACTTCTTATGGCCTGAGAATCCTAGTGACCCACTTAGCCCTCTGAAAACCTTTTGCTGTAGGAGCATATTATTTGATGCTACATCCAGTCCGTTCCTATTTCAAGGGACGATAAATGCACATCTTAAACGTACAGGAAGTCCATTGAGTAAAGTAATGAGCAAACAATTTTATGTGGACAATTTCCTGGGTGTGACGTCAACTGGAGAGGAACTGTTAATGACTTATGGAGAGGCTGATAAAATAATGCAAAGTGCAAATATGCCTCTGAGGGAATGGAATAGTAATTCGTCCAAATTAAAGGACAAAATTAGTAAAGATTACCCTGGAGATGAAGTGCCAAAATATAGTAATGTATTGGGATTAACTTGGGATACTGAGAGAGATTTGTTAATGTTAAAACCTAATAATTACAGTATGCCCAATAAATTAACTAAGAGAGTTTTGCTTGCTGAAGTTTCCAAATGTTTTGATCCACTAGGTTTAGTGTCACCCTTTACTATACAAAGGAAATTATTAATACAAGAGAGATGGAAACTTAAATGTGCTTGGGATGAAACTCTGCCTGAGGAATTCATTAATAGGTGGGATGAATTAATTGGTGATTATGAAAATTTCCAATGTTGGAGTTCCCACGCCAGGTCGCCAATCCAGATGGGAAAAATATACTCCACATTTTTTGTGATGCTTCAGAATTGGCGTATGGAGCAGTTGCTTACCTTCAATGTAATAGTGTTATTTCTCTTGTTATGTCTAAGGCTAAAGTGTCTCCAATTAAATCACGTACCTTACTTCAGTTGGAATTAACAGCCATATATGTAGGTGTCAAATTAGCTAATTATATGAGAAATAAGTTGCAGGAGATAAATGTTAGTGACACTGTAATTTGGTCTGATAATGAGGTATCCTTACAATGGATTCGTAATGGAAACAGTTAAATTGTGCACGTACAAAACAGAGTCGCTGAAATTAATCAGATGCAAGAGAAGTATAATAGTTTAGGTCAGCATATGTTAACATGTAATCATATACCTGGTGAGGAGAATCCAGCTGATTTCTTGTCTCGAGGTTTATCTTATGCTAAATTTGTAAATGCTGTATCATGGTTTAAAGGACCGAGCTGGTTGGTAAATAAAGCTAATTGGCCTGTACAAAAGACGTATATTGCTCCTGTTGAAATTACTGTGACCACCGCCACAATAGTTTGTCCTTCCTTAGCCATTGATATAAATAGGTATTCTTCTTTACCCAAACTAATCAATGTAACTAAGTTGGTGCTTAAATTTCTAAACAAGATGAATATCTCATATAAGTTTTCACATCCTGAATATTGGATAAAGAGGGTACAAGAAGAAATCTATGGAAATGAGATTAAATTGATGATGGAAAGAAAAATTGTGAAAGGTTCCATAATAGAGAAATTGGGGCTGTATTTAGAGAGCAATGTAATTAGGTGCAGAGGTAGGTTACAAAATGCTGAATTGGGTGATTATTCTAAACACCCTATCATACTGCCCAAAACTCATCATCTAACAAATTTAATTGTTCTAAATGCCCATAAAAATGTAATGCATGGTGGGGTACAAGATACCTTAAATTGTATTAGGGAAACTTTCTGTATTCCACAAGGACGGCAAAGTGTAAAAAGGGTGATTAAATCTTGTGTAATATGTCGCCGTGTGGATGCCAGATCCTATATGTACCCAGGTCCTCCACCGTTGCCAAAGGAGCGTGTACAGTTAGTGAAACCATTTGATGTAACAGGTGTAGACTATAGTGCTCCAATCATTTTAACAGGTACTTCAGATGGTGTTCCACAGAAAGTGTATGTATGCTTGTTCACTTGTACTGCTACTAATGCAGTTCATTTAGAAGTGGCTCATGACTTGTCTGCAGAACAGTTTATACAGCTGTTTCGAAAATTTGCAGCTAGGAGATCCTGTCCGAGATTGATGATTTCGGATAATGCCACAAATTTTGTAGCAGGTGCTCAATACTTGATAGAGTTAAATTATAGTAACGATGTTCAATCTCTGTTAACCCAGTGAGGGTGCACCTGGAAATTTATTACTCCTAGAGCCCTTTGGCAGGTGGGGCTGTATGAGAGACTGATAGGCACAGTGAAGAGGTGTTTCCATAAACTACTACACCGAAAGAGAATTAATTTGGAGGAATTTCGTGCGGTGTTGGTGCAGGCAGAGAATCGGATAAATAATCGGTCTCTCTCGTGCATGAGTGATGCACCTGATGCAGATGTATTAACACCTTCTCACCTAATATGTGGAAGGAAATTGGAAACTGCCCCTGTCTATAGAGATAATCCTGAAGAAAGTGATGAAGATTACAATGATGCGGCAGTGTTGTGTGATAAATTTAAAATGTTAAATAAAGTAATTGATCATTGGTCCAATATGTGGCATAAGGAATATCTTCTTACACTATGTGAACACTTTTATGGTGTGACTGAGGCAGTAAATCGACAGAACATTCAACCAGGTGACATTGTGTTAATTGATACTGAACAACATCGAATATTGTGGCCTCTGGGCCACAAGGTATTGTCCGAAATGTCAAAGTGTTGTGTCGTGGCCAAGAAAGTTTACGCACAATTAATAAATTGAATCTCTTGGAATTAAATGACATTCAATCAAATGTAAATGAAAATTTAAGGGAAAGTGACACGAGTGATACTGAAGGTAACGTTGACCAAGTGATGCAGGAAGATAAAATTGTAGTAAGACCTACTAGGAGAACAGCCACTCAAGCCAGAACTGGCTGGAATCGTCTCCTAAAGGAAGGAGTAATTTGAGTTGTTTAGCAACGACCTCCACCCTGCCGCAGTGTGGGAAATAATTTCCCAAAATTACACTGTATATTTTTATAATGTAAATATACCTGATAATGTGATCAACAACGTCCTGTCTGATGTATTTTAAAGAAGTGAACTGACGGGGAAGCTCTGCGCCTGCGCTGACGAGCAGGGGAGTCGCCATTATTTTTTGAATGTGTTACAAGCACGTTAATGTAAGGTGTATAATTTTCGTCGCTCTATGGGTTGTATTGGGCTTAAAACCTCTCAAATAGGAGCCAAAATTGTTGGATGTGCAGTTCTGCATAATTTGTACAGGACATTTGTACAGGACAGCTGTACAGGACAGCTCCAGGAACCTCAGATAAGCTATCTAAATTATGTTTGTAATTCTGGCCAGTATTATCATCATAAATTTAGTTAGAGGGGGGTTCTGTACATGATACGCAGTAATCTCCAGACTAATTGGTGAGTGTTATGATTATAAATTCTCCTTCTGTTATATAAATGTGTATATGTAATCATTTATTAATTTAATATACAGTCCACAAATTTATATTAAATTTTACCAGAATTCCTGGTGTGTATGTACATTTCATTTGCAATTAATATAGGTTTAGAGCAGCTTGTGGAGAGATAGATGGTAGGTGTCGAAGGGGGACATTTTTTGCGACCTAGGTGTCCTAAAAATTCCTACTTGTCTCTGTAACTTTGATAAATAATAATTATCTTTGTTACCATTTACTTGTATGTATCTAATGAGATTCATCCAGGTAAATTTAATTTTCCACAGTAGTAGTGGTGGTGGTGGTGGCTGTAGTGGTGGTACTGGTGGTGGTATTAGTGGTGATGGTGGTGGCGGTGGCAGTGGTGGTGATGATAGTAGTTGCGATGGTGGTTGTAGTGGAGGTGGTAGTAGTGGTAGTAGTGGTGGTGGTGGTGGTAGTATTGGTTGTTGTTGTAGTAGTGGTAGTGGTGGTGGTAGTAGTAGTGGTGCTGGTGGTGGTTGTAGTAGTGGTGGTAGTAGTGGTGGTTGCAGTAACAATGGTGGTGGTTGTGGTAGTAATGGTTGTAGTGGTAGTGGTGGTGGTGGTGGTAGTAATGGTTGTGGTAGTTGTAGTACTAGTAATGTGTATATATTATTTAAGTTAAACATTTTCATTTAAGAGTTATTTTAACGTGTTGCTTCTAAGAACCAAACTAGTCGTCCACGCACAAGTTCACCCCGAGTGTGCTTATGCTAGATTAAAAAATAAATTGTACTTAAAAAAATGATGGGTAAATGTATATCGTATTAAGGAACCGCTGACATATTACTGCATAATGATATGCAACACACTCCAAGGTGCAAGAAAGTGTTATTTGCAATATCAAGAGTGAGAAACACATCGTAAAAAAATCTGCAAAAGTTCAGGAATGGACATCATCAACCCAAAGTGAACTAACGGCACCTCAACTGACCACTGAGGAGGCTGGAGAAGCATCAACTTCATTTGTATATATTCAAACTAATGGTCAAATTTATTCAGTCTGAACTTCAGAAATATATCACTTATAATATTATGAAGAGCTTATGTAGAAATACAAAATATTTGAAAATAAAAATTGGAGAGTATTACCGTGTGCAGCAGCAGAGCATCTCATGTTAACACTGAAGGCAACGAGAGACCTGATGAAATACCAGTAATAAAAGCACAGAAAGTTAAAAAATTGCGTCAGATTACAACTAAAATACAAATTAAAAATCTAGAGGATGGATGCAATTCGAGAGCAATATTATAAAATAGTGAACGTGTACTATATTATATTAGCGTTTTATTGGATGAAATATTTCTTTGATAAGTGTATATATAAGTGTATATATAAGAGAAAAGACGAGGGATTTCCACGATTGTTTATTTTTTGGCTTATATGGCTGGTTGGTGTAGCATACCCCTTAAGTGTACACGTGATGTAAAGTGCGCGGAGAAGCTGAACATTCAATGTGACAGTGTATCCTATATGATAACGTCACAGTAAACAGGTGATATCACAATATGCAAAACAACCGTTGTGAAGAAATAGTGAACTTCCAAGCGAATTCGTGATTCCAAGCACTTTCGTCAGAATTCACGAAAGCACTTGGACAAGTTCTTCGATAAAAAGAGCCACATTTCTGAATGTTCAAAAGCCACAAAAAATATTTTTAAATTGTATTTACAAATAATGTTGTGAATTATGCCCATGCACGACATGTTATATATGAGAAATATTCCAGTTACGAAGTTTGACTTAATATTATATAGCTGACTTCTTCACTAGTAGCTAAAGTGAAGATTTCAAATTTTATATTATTTTTTTTTATATTTTATTTAAAAGACATACATATTACATAAAAATAAACGACAAATTACATAGTGAAAACAGTGATGAAAAATTCTGCATAGTACATGTACTTTCCAATTAACATATTACATCTGAAATACACAAATCTGTACAGTAAACAATGATCACTCCAATCCTTGAAGTAATGACATTATGTCTGGAACACTAATTTTATATTATTATCTGACGCCACATGTATCATGATACTAGGATATTGATCATTATTTTTATTATATATATATATATATATATATATATATATATATATATATATATATATATATATATATATATATATATATATATATACATATATATATATATATATATATATATATATATATATATATATATATATATATATATATATATATATATATATATATTATATATATATATATATATATATATATATATTTGTGTGTGTGTGTGTGTAGGAAAAGTAAAAAAATAGTTAATAATAAAAGAGGATGGAATCACTAGTTAAAAGACCGGCCGCTAGTTATGCTGCCGGTTGGATTCCAAGCTTTTGTCACGTGACCAACTTGACGTGAGATTTACTAGTCGCTGGCACCAAAGGTAGGTTCAGGTTCACAACCCTGAGTGCATAGCTCTCTTTAGCACTTGGTAACATAATTGTTTTTCTATATAATTCAAAGTCTCTTGCACGAGACAATTGACTATTAGTCTGAGAGATTGCTAGTTTAAGTAATCCCTGTAAGAGATTGTTTCTCGAAAGTAACTAAATAGTTTTCCTTTCCGTACAAGATTGACAATATTGATGGATTGTTTAGGGTTTGGTTAATTATTCGTGAGAACGTAAACATATAGTTATGTTCTTTAATATTAATCGTATGTGAAGTATCACAAGTATCCCTATGAGTATGGGATTTTAATGTTTAACCTAGTTGCTAAGTACGAAAAGGGATTTAGTATTCAAATTAAATAAATATCAGAAGGAAGTGTCAAAAGTTGTTGTTAATTGAACCTTGGTACACCCTAGGTGCTTCCTTCTAGACTAATTGACGCTGTATAACCCTTGTGGTTTAGCGCTTCTTTTTTATTATAATAATAGTAATAATAGACTAATTGTCTAACATGGTTGTGGAAAATTGCATTTATCTGAATGTAACTCATTATGTACATAACAGTAAATGATAAAGATAATTATTATTTATCAGTTACATAGACGATTAGGAATTCGGGACACCTAGGTCACAAAAAATGTCCCCCTTTGATACCTACCACTGTCATATCCACAAGTTGCTCTAGACCTATTAATTACAAATGAAATATACATCACCAGGAATTCTGGTAAATATATAAATTTGTGGACTGTATATTAAAATTAATAATTGATTATATATATACAATTTACATAACAGAAGGAGAATATCTTAATATCACTCACCAATTTTACTGGAGATTAAGGTGTATCATACTCAGAAAACCTCACTGTCTATCTATGAAAATAACACTGGCCAGAGTTACAACATAAGACTTACCTGAGGTTCCTGGAGCTGTCTTGTCCAGTCGCCTGATATCTCAAGTTATGCAGGAATGCACATCCAACAATTTCGCCTCCTATATGAGAGGTGTCAGCCCAATTTTACCTCTAGAGCACGAAAAATTCTTCCCATTATTCACTAACGTTAGTGTCCAATTCAAATGGCGAGTCTCTTCTGCTCAGGCGCAGCTTCTTCCCATTTTTTATAACAAATTTTTATTAAATACAGTATGACCATCTATTTACATATAACTACTGTATTTCTGGAAAATATATACAGTATTTCCCACACTGCGGCCGGCCGGAGTTCATTGCTAAACGACTCAAATTGCTCATTTGGCAATGGTGGAGGACCTGGGTACATATAGGATCTAGCATCCACACGGCGACATATTACACAAGATTTAATCACCCTTTATACACTTTGCCGTCCTTGTGGAATCCAGAAAATTTCCCTAATACAATTTAAGGTATCTTGTACCCCACCATGCATTACATTTTTATGGGCATTTAGAACAATTAAATTTGTTAGATGATGAGTTTTGGGAAGTAAGATAGGGTGTTTAGCATAATCACCCAATTCAGCATTTTGTAACCTACCTCTGCACCTAATTACATTGTTCTCTAAATACAGCCCCAATTTCTCTATTATGGAACCTTTCACAATTTTTCTTTCCATCATCAAATTCATCTCATTTCCATAGATTTATTCCTGTACTCTCTTTATCCAATATTCAAGAGGATGTGAAAACTTATATGAGATATTCATCTTGTTTAGAAATTTCAACACCAACTTAATTACATTGATTAGTTTGGGTAGAGAAGAATACCTATTTATATCAATGGCGAAAGAAGGACAAACTATTGGAGCGGTGGTCACAGTAATTTCAACAGGAGCAATATACACCTTTTGTACAGGCCAATTAGTTTTATTTACCAACCAGCTCGGTTCTTTAAACCATGATACAGCATTTACAAATTTAGCATAAGATAAACCTCGAGACAAGAAATTAGCTGGATTCTCCTCACCAGGTATATGATTAAATGTTAACATATGCTGACCCAAACTATTATACTTCTCTTGCATCTGATTAATTTCAGCGACTCTGTTTTGTATGTACACAATTTTACTGTTTCCATTACGAATCCATTGTAAGGATACCTCATAATCAGACCAAATTACAGTGTCACTAATATTTATCTCCTGTAACTTATTTCTTATATAATTAGCTAATTTGACACCTACATAAATGGCTGTTAATTCCAACTGAGGCAAGGTACATGATTTAATTGGAGACACTTTAGTCTTAGACATAACGAGAGAAATAACACTATTATATTGAAGGTAAGCAACTGCTCCATACGCAAATTTTGAAGCATCACAAAAAATGTGTAGTACATTTTTCCCATTTGGATTGGCGACCTGGCGTGGGAACTCCAACATTGGAATTTTCTCATAATCGCCAATTAATTCATCCCACCTGTTAATGAATTCCTCAGGTAGAATTTCATCCCAAGCACATTTAAGTTTCCATGCTTCCTGTATTAATAATTACCCTCTTATAGTAAGGGGTGACACTAAACCTAGTGGATCAAAACATTTGGAAACTTCAGCAAGCAAAACTCTCTTAGTTAATTTATTGGGCATACTGTAATTATTAGGTTTTAACATTAACAAATCTCTCAGTATCCCAAGTTAAACCCAATACATTACTACATTTTGGCACTTCATCTCCAGGGAAATCTTTACTTATTTTGTTCTTTAATTTGGACGAATTACTATTCCATTCCCTCAGAGGCATATTTGCACTTTGCATTATTTTATTAGCCTCTCCATAAGTCATTAACAGCTCCTCTTCAGTTGACGTCACACCCAGGAAATTGTCCACATAAAATTGTTTGCTCATTATTTTACTCAGTGGACTTCCTATACGTTTAAGGTGTGCATTTATCGTCGCTTGAAGTAGGAACGGACTCGATGTAGCGCCAAATAATACGCTCCTAAAGTGAAAGGTTTTCAGAGGGCTAAGTGGGTCACTAGGATTCTCAGGCCATAAGCGGGTACAATCCCGGTCAGCCTCTTGTAAACCCACTCTTAGGAAAGCTTTACTTATGTCAGCCGTAAAGGCATAATTCTTCATCCTGAAATTTAATAAGATATCTCGTAATTTTTCCGTCAACGACGGACCTGTCATCAAACAATCATTTAAACTAGGCACATTTTTGTTACTCCTGGAACTACAATTAAACATAATTCTCAAAGGAGTGGTCTTAGAATCCTTCTTCACTCCGTGATGTGGCAAATAGTGACCATAAATTTTGGCTTGCTCAGGAGGTACCTCTTCTATAAATTTATTAATTAACTGCTCAGCAATTATATCATTATAGGCAGTCAACAATTCTGGTGTCTTACTCAGTTCGCGGAGCTGAGCCTTTAACTGTCCATATGCCATTCTGTAATTAGTGGGCAATTCTGGATGGTTCAGTCTCCACGGAAGTCGTACCCAGTATTGTCCAGATTCAAATTTTACATCTCTCAGGTATTGTTCTTGAGTAAAAGAATCGTCTGGACTTTCTTCATTTACATTTATTCCAATGCTGTCTAATTCCCACAATTTATGCACTGGCTCAACACCATCCTCTGTGGAAGAATTATACTGGGGCACGATTTCATGAGTAAGACACACAGTTATGGTATTTGTAGTTTCCTCTAGTCATGAATTATTATTACGAGGAATCCTACCATACATTACATGGCCTCCTGCAGTCTTTAAAAGGGTGACACCACATTTCTTTACCATACCCTTTGCAAAGGAGGCATAATAGTCACTACCTATCAAAATATTTATTGGGCCTACAGAATCATCACTTACACCAGAAGGTGCTAAATTTACATTATGTGAAAGTCTTTCTGTAGCTTTACTAAGCCCTACTGTAGATATTTTCTCTGGAAGTCTATCTACAATTACTGCATTAACACGTTTTTTCTCATTACCCAACCTGACAGTTACATAAACAGTGTCGTACAATTGAGCCCTTTTATCCGAGAGAAAACCAGATAATTTTAAAGTTTTGGGATCTCCCATCTGTACTTTCATACCATCAAGACATTTACGTTTTATGAAAGTACGCTGGGATCTCTGGTCAAATAATGAATTTACATTTTTTGATTTATGCCTTTTATCATCAATTTTTACCTGTAATACAGGTAAGGCTACTTCAGCAAAACCATCATTATTAACATTAGCAGCAATTTTTACATTAGCCACTGTTGTGTCAGGATTGTCAACATTATCATTATTATCAACATTATCGTATAGACCCTTACACATGACTGTATGGTGTCTTCCTTTGTGACATTGATAACAGTTGTTTAATTTGGCATGACAATCCTTTACATTTTGATTACCTAGACATCTGATACATCTGTCAAGTTCCTCCAATCTTTCAACTTTATCATTCCATGAATTGTATGCATTGTAATTCTTAGAAAAATGAGTACCCTTGCAGAAAAGACAATCTCTCTTTTCTTTGACTGGTTTCTTATTAACTGGGCTACCCTTTGGAGAGTACTTATTCTTCTTATCTTGTGGAGAATCATTATTTCTGATTCCTGCTACTTGATATGCACCTATGCAACTCTTTTTAGGAAATGAATTTTGATTATTAACATTGGGATAATTTTTCCCTTTGTGAGACTTGACAGATACCTCAAAGTTATTATGTGTTGCAACTTTAAAATGAGTTGGTTGGCTGGTCTGCAACTGAACAGTTAATTCTTGTAGACCTAATCTTATTTCCTCCAGACCAAAATAACCCTTGTGATATTTGTTCGAGATCCATTCAAGTGTTTTACAGCTTAATTTATTCTGTACTATGGCACTCAATAACCAGTCTGATTGCTTCAGATTATATTTATTACTTAAAGTTTTGAGAGTGCTCTCCAGTTTAACTCTAAACTGCTGTAAACCTTTGTAAGTGTGATCTGGAGATTTTAAATTAACAATGATATTCACTAGATCCAACCTACTTTGTTCTATATTACCGTAAGTGACTTTCAACAAGTCAACTGCTTCCTTGTAAGAATTATCTACATTGGGAAAGGCTTGTATGAGTATGTGAGCATCTTCTCTAATCTGTCTTTTGAGGTAAAATAATTTAGTTTCACAAGCTAGATCACTCCTATCATGCACAGCTGCTTTAAAAATTGACCAAAACTCCTCCCAATTCTCTCCAGGATTAAATACAGGTAAACATAATTCTGGGAGTTTTAGCAAAAATATCTTATTTGTTGGAGCAGACTGATTAACTGCCTGGTTTACACATTTTAATTTATTCAAAGCCTGACTTTTACAAGAAAGAATCTTTTCTTCTAATTCATAATACTGATTAATCATGAGATCTACTTCAGTCTCATCTACACAGTTTACTAACAAATCTCCTTCATATTTGTTGTAATATAATTTGTATGAAACATATCTATTCCCTAAAACATCTAAATACAATTTTAAATCATCAGTATTCACAGTTTCTTGATTCATTAATTCCAAGCACTTATTATATGCCTTGGTTACATAACATTTTCTAGCCTGTAGTGATGCTTTCTTTGCTCTATATTCCATATGTTTGTCTTCTATATTAATTTCCTCATTTTCAGCCATGATGTAATGTATTAAATTCAACTCAATTAATAACACTGATTAAACTTACAACACTGATACAACTTACCTTTGAATAAATTCTAGCTACACTTGAACTTTGCAATTACATGTAAGAAAATTGTAATATAAATTTTAAATACACATTAATAATGTTAGTTACACTTGAGCTTAGTAATTACACATGTAAGAAAATTATAATATAATATTTAAATGTACATTAATGCAAACCTTCAGCCAGACTTGGTTTATCAAAATTAATTTTATACAAATTAATATAAATCCTTGCCAGAATTTGGCATAGCAAAATTAATATTATACACATTAATATAATTAGCTACACTTGGCTTATCAATTACACATACACTGATAAAAATCTTGGCCAGTATTGTCTTATCAAATTAATATTGTAATAATTATAATCCACTACACATTAAGTAAATTTGTGGACCTAACATCCACCTCCTTCTGTCATTTCACATATAATTATTAAGTAATTAACTAATTAATGACTTCACTAATTACCTCCGGTTCACGAAGGACCAACGGGCAAATTAAATGTGGAAAATTGCATTTATCTGAATGTAACTCATTATGTACATAACAGTAAATGATAACAAAGATAATTATTATTTATCAGTTACATAGACGAGCAGGAATTTGGGACACCTAGGTCACAAAAAATGTCCCCCTTCGATACCTACAACTGTCATATCCACAAGTTGCTCTAGACCTATTAATTACAAATGAAATATACATCACCAGGAATTCTGGTAAATATGTAAATTTGTGGACTGTATATTAAAATTAATAATTGATTATATATATACAATTTACATAACAGAAGGAGAATATCTTAATATCACTCACCAATTTGACTGGAGATTAAGGTGTATCATACTCAGAAAACCTCACTGTCTATCTATGAAAATAACTCTGTCCAGAGTTACAACATAAGACTTATCTGAGGTTCCTGGAGCTGTCTTGTCCAGTCGCCTGATATCTCAAGTTATGCAGGAATGCACATCCAACAATTTCGCCTCCTATTTGAGAGGTGTCAGCCCAATTTTACCTCTAGAGCACGAAAAATTCTTCCCATTATTCACTAACGTTAGTGTCCAATTAAAAAAAACCAATGGTGAGTCTTTTCTGCGCAGGCGCAGCTTCTTCCCATTTTTTATAACATAAATTTTTATTAAATACAGTATGGCCATCTATTTACATATAACTACTGTATTTCTGGAAAATATATACAGTATTTTCCACAATAGTTAATATCTAACCCAGTTACAATTACGAGAAGACTTAGTTTTCAAACTAGATAAAAAAAAACCTGGAAAAAGCGACTTAGTGTTTATTTCCTCTGAAGTGAAATACAAAAGGTGGACAACGACTAAACAAGTATTTTCTTGTTGTTACAGCATAAGGCCAGTGTTTGTAACAATAAAAATACAACTATATAATAGTCCTACCTACCAAGCAGAATATATTTAATCTCTACTCGTTGAAGACTGAGTCTTTATTTTTGCAATTAATAGTTTAAAATCTGGCAGGTAGGATGTCAAAGGTGTTCTAAGAAGCTCTTAAAGTGGCTGATGGTTGTATGACAAATAAGGCACAGAGCCTTTCCAACCTTAACAGTAAAAGCAAACTCGTCCTTCCATTGTTGGTTAAATTTTCTTTTTGTTGTTCGTATTTCTGTTGCTCGGTCATTTTAAACAAGGGTTTTATAACTTTAACTAAAATCAGTCTTAACTATTTATTAATCAGAAAGGTACATATCTACACCGCACTACGCTAGTTTTATGTTCCGCCCAGCTTGCCTAACTTGTGTGTACTGCATGAAGAGTGATGGCACACAGTCCAATTACATCATCCATACTTGTTTAAAATATTTTTTTGATTATGCTCAGCGAATTTAAACATAATGCTTATGGATGTTTGAAAAGATATTTAGAATATTTTACATATATACGAGTACTCGTATATATGTAAAATATTCTAATATTGTACATACTATACTACTATAGATTATTAATATGAAATTTTAGGAAAAATGGCAATTAAACCCAATATTGTCTCGGAAGCCGCTTAGAGTAGATTCGGGAGCAGTATGCGGCTCGAAAACTGCAGTTTGCCCCAGTCTGCTATGTAATGTATCAGAGAAGAGGTACTGAGAGTAGCACTAACAGGATTTAGCAATAGTGATGATTTGTAGGAGCAGTGGTACCTCATTGTAACAACCAAGGACGACATAACTGATATCACCACTGGCGTGGTGATGGTGCTTTGGTCGTCGGGAATAAAAATATCTAATGATGCAATTTACCAGTTTCTTTTCCTATTTTTCTTTCCTTCTTGCAAGTTTTCTTGAAATCACTTAAAAGCTTCTGTTTCCCATCAGACTTTCAAGGCTGGTGTGCACCTTAGGAGCGTGTTCGAATTGTTATTGATGTGTGAAGGTTAAGTTTTTGTATGACACTGCCTCTCTCAGGTCTCTCTTCTAGTTATTCAATGAATAATTTTCCTTGCAGTTGCAATAATGACACTGTGCTCTTGGAATGTAAGATTCTCTGACATCACTCATGATTAGATTAGATCAGATATTGGCATCGAAGTTGCTAGTTAATTGTGCATCCCCCTCCTTGGCATGGTGAAGAGGCTCTTGGTCTGAGGAATTAGACCTTTTGGTCTCCTTCCTCAGACTGGAACTAATTACCCCTCATTCCCCTCTACCCTATCCCATCCTCCCCATCCTCCCTTTTTCCCTTTCCTCCTCCCCATCATCCCTATGGGAATTGGGATTCTTCCCACAGGCAATCTAGTTCCTATGTAGGGGAAAGGGTACCCGGGTCCATCCCATTCCGTTGAGGTCTTGGCGATGGTGCAGTTTGCCGTGGAATCTGGATCACCTGGGGATGTCCAGATCCCTCTCCGGTCTCCCGGGGGGTGGCTTTGGGTGTCTTTCAGGTGACGAGTGTATCTCTGGAGGCTGCCTGTCGGATTCCAGGGGGTGGCAGCCAAAGGAGGTATGCTTTGTGGCGAGTGTCCGGCCGCCCTCTCGAGGTGGCTCGGTAGATGTGAGGTTGCTGTCCTGGATTACTGGTTTACTGGCATGAAGGGGAGGTATGGCACGGGTTCCATGCTGCATCTGCACTACTTGTGGTGCTGAGGTCCTTTTTTGCCTCCTAGGAGCTATTCCTCCATGTTTCTCCCCCTTTTTTTTCTTTCCTTCTTTCTTTTTTTTCTAAAAAACAAACAGAAAGAAGTGATCTAACCATGAAGTCCCCAATCCATGAACCTGCTTCCCCTGGGCCCCTTCTTGATACCACACCCCGTTCTGACCCTACCTCACTTTTTGACCACTCTTCAGACGCTTCTAATGCCCCTGTACCTCTTGCTGGTGCTGTTTCTTCACCTGCTTCAGGTACCGGGGTTTCAACTGACTCCTTCGATACGTCTAACCTCCGCTCTTCTTTGACTATGCTACCAGCCTCTCTCTCTACGGTGCGGTGCTGCAATTTTCGAATCACCAGCCCGTCCCACGTCAGACCAATTCCGGTCTCACTCCTACACGCTAACCACAGTTACCTGATGAGACTTCTTTGCTTCCTTCTCTTTCTACTCAGAAAAGACCGACACGTCACACACTCCCTTTCCATGCCCAGTTTCGGAATGCACAATGGACTAAATTCCTTACTTTACGACCGACTTCCTCTATTGCCTATCTTTCCAACCATAGTATTGGCAAGGTGCTCCTACGACATGTTGGTAGAGATACATCCTTTCACGCTCTCAAGAGCGTTTCACGCATCATTACTGTACAGAATGCTAACCAAACATCGATACTATTCCTGTCACTATCGAAAAACATCATTCCCTCAATTCTTGTAGTGGCACTGTCATTCTGCCCCATACCATTGTCCAACAGAATTTCCAGACATGTGGCAATGACATTCTAGAACAGGTGGAACTCCAAGATCTCCCAATCCTCAAAGTAGACATTTATGTCTGTCCTGCCCATGGGCAGAGACAATACCCTTGCAATGTAGCTCGATTAACTTTCGACTGCCGTGAACTTCCATCCTCTGTTTATAAAGTGAGACATCGTTTACAAGTTCCAAAGATGATTCCTACACTGCAACAGTGTAGAAATTGCTGACATTTTGGTCATCCAGCGAAATATTGCAGGTCTATAGCCGAATGCCTAGTCTGTGGTGCCGATGACTATTCTAGTATGTCTTGTAGTCTACTTCCCTCTTGCCTTAATTGTCATGAGGCTCACCCATCTTACTCTCGCCGTTGCCAAATTTGCTTAAATGAGGCAGTTTCTCATCTATGCCTCCAAGGGAGACTACACTGTATTTCTTATTCTCGTGTTTCTAAACGTCCCCCCACCTCTGGGGTCCCATCTTCTGCAGCCTCCTCTGGGGTTACCCCTTCCATAGTCACTCCTGTCTCTAATTCTTTTGCTGTTCTGGACTCAGAAGTCCCTACCTCAACACCTCAGTCTGTTCTCACTTCTTCATGTTCTCCCTCACAAGTTTCGTTAGTGACAAGACCTCGTACAACACCTCCTCCCAATCACCCCTCTACTTCTCAGAAGTCCAAAAAATCCCCTTTGCTCAAATCTCCTTTAACCCCTCCTTCCCTTCTTCTACCTCCACGTTTTCCGCTGCCACCACATGTGGACTTTTCTAACCTTTCTAGTCCACAGGTACCTTCACCTGCAGATTTCTTGTATCTTTCTCGTTACTAATCACGGCCTATTTACAGTGGAATATCCACAGACTCAGAGGTAATCGGGGTGAGCTTCAGATGTTGCTTTCTCGGTTTTCCCCTGTTGGTGTTTGCTTACAAGAACCAAAATTCACTCTGCTGTTATCCATCCTATCTCAGGCTATGATTTATTGTATTCTTCGGATCCTTTTCTGATGGAACCTTTAATGAAAATGCCCTTCTTATACACACTGATATCCCGTGCTGTTAGCTTTTTGTTCATATTTCGCTGCATTACACTGCAGCCCATATCCTCTAGAATAAGTGGTATACAATCTGTTCTTTGTATCTCTCTCCTTCTCAGGCATTATCTATCCTGGATGTTCTTGTTTCGTCCTTACCACCATCACTTCCATTACTTGGCGATTTTAATGCCCACCATTTCCTCGGGGGATGGGGAGGTCTCACTGTGACTCCCGTGGCATTCAGTTAGAGGCTTTTCTCGCTTCTCACCCCCTCCATGTTTTAAATGCAGGTACTTTCACCCATTTTGATCCTCGTACTCATACTGTCTCTTGCATCGATCTCTCAGTCTGCTCTTCCTCCACTGCACTAGACTTCACCTGGTCTCTCCTCCCAGACTTACATGACAGTGATCATTTTCCAGTCATTCTTACTTTTCCTCATATTCACCACCTCTTCGTAGCCCACACTTGCAATTTGATCGAGCAAATTGGGATCTTTACTCGCAACTACTTGCTCTTCGTCCTCCACTGATGAGCTTTTACACCTCTTCTCTACCTCAATTTTTACCGCAGCTTCTCATTCTATACCTGAAACCTCAGGCAGGCATTCTCAGAAGTCCGTGCCTTGGTGGTCTCCTGCTTGTGCTCGGGCAGTACGTTTGAAACGTGCTGCATGGGGCAGGTACCGGTAAAATAGAACCACAGAGAGACTTCTTGATTTTAGCAGAAGCGAGCAGTCGCTCGCCGTGTTATCTGTAACGCTAAACGCACTTGCTGGAGAGATTGTTTCCACCATCACTTCTGCTTCCTACATGAGTGCAGTCTGGAAAAAAGTATGGAAACTGAGTGGTAAATACTCTCCCAACCCGGCTCCTGTTGTGCGGGTTGCTGGTGTTGATATAGCAAACCCTCTTGACGTTACCATTGAAATTGGTAATCATCTGGTCCATATTTCTCCGGGGCTCCATCTATGCCCCTCGTTTCTTTCCTCAAAGTCTGCCAGAGAGTTAGCACCCTTAGACTTTTCTTCTCTCAAAGAAGAAACTTATAATGTGCCTTTTACACTTTTGGAACTGGAGGCAACACTCTCAGCTTGTCGATCATCGGCAGCTAGGTCTAATGGCATTCATATCGGATGTAACAACATTACATCAGTCAGCCCTTGCAGTGCTCTTACGACTCTTTAATCTTATTTGGTCACAAGGAGTTCTTCCCCAGCTGTGGAAATCTGTCATTGTTCTCCCTTTCCGCAAAGCGGGTACTGCGGGACATGATGCCTCCCACTATCGTCCCATTGCTCTTAGCAGTGCAGTTTGCAAGGTGACGGAACGTTGGTAATTCGACGTTTAATGTGGCATTTAGACACACAATAGTCTCTCCACTAGTCAATATGACTTACGTAAGGGCCGTTCTACCATTGACCCCTTACTACGCTTGGATATGTATGTTTATAATGCCTTTGCGAATAACCACTCAGTTATTGCCATATTTTTTGACCTCGAGAGAACATATGACACAACTTGGAGGTATAATATTTTGGCCCAAGCCCACTCCTTAGGCCTCCGAGGCAATCTACCATCCTTCCTTAAGAACTTCTTAACTGACAAACATTTCTGTGTTCGGGTTAATAATATGTTCTTCCCGGACACTGTCCAAGCTGAAGGTGTCCCCCAGGGATGTGTTCTGAGCACAACACTTTTTCTCCTTGCTGTAAATGATTTGGCCTCTCTTCTTCCATCCAATATTTGGTCATCACTCTATGTTGATGACTTCGCTATAGCTCGTGCAAGCGCTGACTGTCACCTCATTGCAGTTTCTCTCCAGCCGTGTTTCCAATTGGGCCACCACGCATGGGTTTAAATTTTCCAGTACTAAAACTCACCAAATTACTTTCACTAGACGTTCTGTCATCTCTGATCATCCATTGTACGTCTATGGCTCAGGTATCCCAGAATGTGATACGGTCAGGTTTCTAGGTTTTCTATTTGACCGTAGGTTATCCTGGAATTCTCACATTACCTCCCTGAAAGCAACTTGTCATAGCCGGCTGAACCTTCTTAAAGCCCTTGGGGAGCTGATCGTAGAACTCTTCCTCGCCTACATTCATCCATATTTTATTGAAACTTGATTATAGTGACCAGATATATTCGGTGGCCTCTCCTGCTACTCCCTCTAGCCTTAACCACATCCATCACCAGGGATTACGTTTATGCTTTGGTGCTTTTCGCTCTTCACCTGTTGAGAGTCTCTATGCAGAAGCGAATGTTCCATCCTTGTTCAGTCGCCGTGATGCCCATTGCCTTCGCTATTATGTTCACTCTCATGATCTCCGCAGTCCTTCCATATATAGAATAGTCGCTGATGTTAGTAGACATTCTTTATCTGTTCGTCACCCCTGTTTACTATGTCCCTTTTCTCCTCGCCTACATTCACTCTTGTCTTCCCTTCAATTACGACCTTTCTATGTTGATGTATCATCTCGCTTTCCCTTACCCCTTTGGGAAGTTCCAACTGTTTGTGTCTGTTCTTTCTCACTGCCATGAGTGAACGCCCAACTGCCTACGGTAGCCTCCCGCTCTCTTTTTCTTGACCACTTCCTCTCTCATTCTCATGCCATCACAGTGTGCACAGATGGTTCTAAGTCTTCAGACGGCGTCGGATTCGCAGCAGTGTTTCCAGTGTCGTGTGAGGGCATTTACTATCCTCGGCTAGCATTTTTACTGCTGAATTGTATGCCATTCTTGCAGCACTTATCCGTATTGCATCTATGCCTGTGTCACCATTTGTGGTTGTTTCAGACTCCCTTAGTGCTTTACAGGCTATACGAAAATTTGATACACCTCACCCTCTAGTTCTCCGTATCCAACTTTGGTTATGCCGTATCTCTATCAAGCACAAAGATATTGCTTTTGCTGCTCCCTGGTCATGTTGACATACAGGGCAATGAAAAGGCAGACACTGCCTCCTTGATTAGCAGTACATGACCTCCCAGTTTCATATAGAGATGTTCCATTCACGGATTATTTGTCTGTAATTGCTACCCACCTTCGCACCCGTTGGAAACAACATTGGTCTGATCTGCTCCATAACAAACTTCATACTATTAAACCGAGTACAGGTTACTGGCCGTCTTCTTGTCATCAGTGTCGAGGTTGGGGGACTACTCTCTCCCATCTTCGCATCGGCCACACTCGTCTTACTCATGGGTATCACATGGAGAGGCGACCTGTTCCTCTCTGTGAGAATTGTCAGGTTCCAGTATCTGTCAGCCACATTCTGTCGGACTGCCCACTCTATCAACGAGCATGCAGAATTTACCTCCAACGTTGTCTCTGCTCTGCAGCTCTTTCTTTACCTTTTTGCTGATGGACCCTTCTTTAATCCAGACTCTCTCGTTGAGTTTTTGACAACAACTGATTTACTCCACAAACTCTTATGATGATACCTCAATCTCTTGCTACCCTCTACCCCTGCACTGTCCACTGCCTCGCTGTAATCATCCCTCTCTCTCTTGCTACCCGATACCCTCACATCCTTCCCTGCCCTGCATCACTGTATAGCCCTTGTGGTTTAGCGCTTTTTTTTTATTATAATAATAACATTGTGCACCCCATATCCATCTTGTGGATAGTAGCCAAGAGCATATGGATACACAAAAGGCCTAGGAACTAGGCCCCAAAAGGATTAACAGGAGTACAATTGGATTTATATCTACAGTTCACTTATGTTGACATGTCACATAGGTTATTATATTATATTCCTCAATAAGTGGACAATTAAGCACATAGTGTTCAAGACAGTGACCATATGCCTGATCACATAATTTGCATTTTTTGATCATCATCTGTGTGTCTCGCAAACTGCCAGAAGTATTTGTAACCGAGCCTAAGCCTGGCCACTACAACAGCAGTCAGTCTGTTCACATTAAAAGTTGCTCCATAAACATACTTATCTACGTTCATGTTATCATAGTGGGTTATAGATCTACTCAGGCTTCTAACTGCATTCCTATAACAATCATTTTCATTATTTATTTATCTCCTAACATTATTCCTAATACTAGACACGAAAGTATCAGCTATATTCTACATTCCCCTTGAGGGTACTCTTCTTGGTTTTGTTATTGGGTTACGTCGGTGCCAATTTCTCGTCTTAATTTTAATTACTTTATCTTTGCATGAGAATTAGCTGCAGCAGTCCAGCTGTGGCCACTTTTCAATAACAATCTGCTTTTCCACACATCTCTGTAGAACACTTAAAAAATAAATATAGCAGGGTGTGGTAGTAAATGTTTCAGGGTGTGATTTTTTATCGCCGTATTTATCATTTAGGCGAGTTGCTTTACTTGCATGTTTGTTGCAGGGTGTGGTAGTAAATGTTTCAGGGTGTGGTGGTAAATGTTGCAGGGTGTGGTAGTAAATGTTGCAGGGTGTGGTGGTAAATGTTTCAGGGTGTGGTAGTAAATGTTGCAGGGTGTGGTAGTAAATGTTTCAGGGTGTGGCAGTAAGTGTTTCAGGGTGTGGTAGTAAATGTTTCAGGGTGTGGTAGTAAATGTTTCAGGGTGTGGTAGTTTCAGGGTGTGGTAGTAAATGTTTCAGGGTGTGGTAGTAAATGTTTCAGGGTGTGGTAGTAAATGTTGCAGGGTGTGGTAGTAAATGTTTCAGGGTGTGGTAGTAAATGTTGCAGGGTGTGGTAGTAAATGTTGCAGGGTGTGGTAGTAAATGTTTCAGGGTGTGGTAGTAAATGTTGCAGGGTGTGGTAGTAAATGTTGCAGGGTGTGGTAGTAAATGTTTCAGGGTGTGGTAGTAAATGTTTCAGGGTGTGGTAGTAAATGTTTCAGGGTGTGGCAGTAAATGTTGCAGGGTGTGGTAGTAAATGTTTCAGGGTGTGGTAGTAAATGTTGTAGGGTGTGGTGGTAAATGTTTCAGGGTGTGGTAGTAAATGTTGCAGGGTGTGGTGGTAAATGTTTCAGGGTGTGGTAGTAAATGTTGCAGGGTGTGGTAGTAAATGTTGCAGGGTGTGGCAGTAAATGTTGCAGGGTGTGGTAGTAAATGTTGCAGGGTGTGGCAGTAAATGTTGCAGGGTGTGGTAGTAAATGTTGCAGGGTGTGGCAGTAAATGTTGCAGGGTGTGGTAGTAAATGTTGCAGGGTGTGGTAGTAAATGTTGCAGGGTCTGGTAGTAAATGTTGCAGGGTATGGCAGTAAATGTTGCAGGGTGTGGAAGTAAATGTTTCAGGGTGTGGCAGTAAATGTTTCAGGGTGTGGTAGTAAATGTTTCAGGGTGTGGTAGTAAATGTTGCAGGGTGTGGCAGTAAATGTTTCAGGGTGTGGTAGTAAATGTTGCAGGGTGTGGTAGTAAATGTTGCAGGGTGTGGCAGTATATGTTTCAGGATGTGGCAGTATATATTTCAGGGTGTGGCAGTATGTGTTTCAGGGCATGAGAATATATGTTTCAGTGTGTGGTAGTAAATGTTTCAGGGTGTGGTAGTAAATGTTTCAGGGTGTGGTAGTAAATGTTTCAGGGTGTGGCAGTAAATGTTTCAGGGTGTGGTAGTAAATGTTTCAGGGTGTGGTAGTAAATGTTTCAGGGTGTGGTAGTAAATGTTTCAGGGTGTGGTAGTAAATGTTTCAGGGTGTGGTAGTAAATGTTTCAGGGTGTGGTAGTATAAGTTTCAGGGTGTGGTAGTAAATGTTTCAGGGTGTGGTAGTAAATGTTTCAGGGTGTGGCAGTATAAGTTTCAGGGTGTGGCAGTATATGTTTCAGAGTGTCGTAGTAAATGTTTCAGGGTGTGGTAGTAAATGTTTCAGGGTGTGGTAGTAAATGTTTCAGGGTGTGGCAGTATAAGTTTCAGGGTGTGGCAGCATATCTTTCAGGGTGTGGTAGTAAATGTTTCAGGGTGTGGTAGTAAATGTTTCAGGGTGTGGTAGTAAATGTTTCAGGGTGTGGTAGTAAATGTTTCAGGGTGTGGCAGTATATGTTTCAGGGTGTGGCAGTATATGTTTCAGGGTGTGGCAGTATATGTTTCAGGGTGTGGCAGTATATGTTTCAGGGTGTGGTAGTATATGTTTCAGGGTGTGGCAGTATATGTTTCAGGGTGTGGCAGTATATGTTTCAGGGTGTGGCAGTATGCTTCAGGGTGGTGTAAATGTTTCAGGGTGTTTCAGGGTGTGGCAGTATATGTTTCAGGGTGTGGTAGTATATGTTTCAGGGTATGGCAGGGTGTGGCAATATATGTTTTAAGGTGTGGCAGCATATGTTTCAGGGTGTGGCAGTATATGTTTCAGGGTGTGGTAGTATACTTCAGGGTGTGGCTGTATATGTATCAGAATGTAGAAGTTTATGTTTCAGGGTTTGGCAGTAAATGTTTCAAAGTGTGGCAGTATATGTTTCAGAGTGTGGCAGTATATGATTCAGGGTGTGGTAGTAAATGCTTCAGGGTGTGGTAGTAAATGTTTCAAGGTGTGGTAGTAAATGTTTCAGGGTGTGGTAGTATAAGGGTGTGGGAGCAGGGTGTGGTTTCAGGGTAGTAAATGTTTCAGGGTGTGGCAGTAAATGTTTCAGGGTGTGGAAGTATAATGTTTCAGGGGTGTGGCAGTAAATGTTTCAGGGTGTGGCAGTAAATGTTTCAGGGTGTGGTAGTAAATGTTTCAGGGTGTGGTAGTAAATGTTTCAGGGTGTGGTAGTAAATGTTTCAGGGTGTGGTAGTAAATGTTTCAGGGTGTGGTAGTAAATGTTTCAGGGTGTGGTAGTAAATGTTTCAGGGTGTGGTAGTAAATGTTTCAGGGTGTGGTAGTATATGTTTCAGGGTGTGACAGTAAAGGTTTCAGGGTGTGGCAGTGTATGTTTCAGAGTGTGGCAGTATAAGATTCAGGATGTGACAGAATATGTTTCAGGGTGTGGCAGTTTATGTTTCAGGGTGTGGTAGTAAATGTTTCAGGGTGTGGTAGTAAATGTTTCAGGGTGTGGTAGTAAATGTTTCAGGGTGTGGTAGTAAATGTTTCAGGGTGTGGTAGTATAAGTTTCAGGGTGTGGTAGTAAATGTTTCAGGGTGTGGTAGTAAATGTTTCAGGGAGTGGTAGTATAAGTTTCAGGGTGTGGTAGTAAATGTTTCAGGGTGTGGAAGTAAATGTTTCAGGGTGTGGTAGTAAATGTTTCAGGGTGTGGTAGTATGGTAGTAAATGTTTCAGGGTGTGGTAGTAAATGTTTCAGGGTGTGGTAGTAAATGTTTCAGGGTGTGGCAGAATAAGTTTCAGAGTGTGGCAGTATAAGTTTCAGGATGTGGCAGTATATATTTCAGGGTGTGGCAGCTTATGTTTCAGGATGTGACAGTATATGTTTCAGGGTCTGGCAGTATATGTTTCAGGGTGTGGCAGCATATGTTTCAGGGTGTTACAGTATGCTTCAGGGTGAGGCAGTATATGTTTCATATGTGGAAGTATATGTTTCAGAGTGTGGTAGAATATGTCTCAGGGTATGGCAGTACATGATTCAGGGTGTGGTAGTAAATGTTTCTGGGTGTGGCAGTATATGTTTCAAAGTGTGGTAGTATGCTTCAGGGTGTGGCAGTATATGTTTCAGGGTGTGGCAGTATATGTTTCAGGATGTGGCAGTATATGTTTCAGGGTGTGGCAGTTTATGTTTCAGGATGTGACAGTATATGTTTCAGGGTGTGGCAGTTTATGTCTCAGGATGTGGCAGTATATGTTTCAGGGTGTGGCAGCATATGTTTCAGGGTGTGGCAGTATATGTTTCAGGGTGTGGTAGTATATGTTTCAGGGTGTGGCAGTATATGTTTCAGTGTGTGGCAGTTTATGTTTCAGGACGCGACAGTATATGTTTCAGGGTGTGGCAATTTGTTTCAGGATGTGGCAGTATATGTTTCAGGGTGTGGCAGTATATGTTTCAGGGTGTGGCAGTATATGTTTCAGGGTGTGGCAGTATATGTTTCAGGGTGTGGTAGTATGCTTCAGGGTGTGGCAGTATATGTTTCAGAATGTGGAAGTTTATGTTTCAGGGTGTGGCAGTATATGTTTCAGGGTGTGGCAGTACATGTTTCAGGGTGTGGCAGTGTATGTTTCAGGGTGTGGCAGTATATGTTTCAGGGTGTGGTAGTAAATGTTTCAGGGTGTGGCAGTATATGTTTCAGGGTGTGGTAGTATATGTTTCAGTGTGTGGCAGTATACAATTCAGGGTGTGGTAGTAAATGTTTCTGGGTGTGGCAGTATATGTTTCAAAGTGTGGTAGTATGCTTCAGGGTGTGGCAGTGTAGTACATGTTTCAGGGTGTGGCAGTATATGTTTCAGGGTGTGGTAGTATATGTTTCAGGGTGTGGCAGTATATGTTTCAGGGTGTGGCAGTATATGTTTCAGGGTGTGGCAGTATATGTTTCAGGGTGTGGCAGTATATGTTTCAGGGTGTGGCAGTTTATGTTTCAGGATGTGGCAGTATATGTTTCAGGGTGTGGCAGTGTATGTTTCAGGGTGTGGCAGTATATGTTTTAGGGTGTGACAGCATATGTTTCAGGGTGTGGCAGTATGCTTCAGGGTGTGGCAGTATATGTTTCATATGTGGAAGTTTATGTTTCAGGGTGTGGCAATATATGTTTCAGGGTGTGGTAGTATATGTTTCAGGGTGTGGCAGTATATGATTCAGGGTGTGGTAGTAAATGTTTCAGGGTGTGGCAGTATATGTTTCAGGGTGTGGTAGTATGCTTCAGGGTGTGGCAGTATATGTTTCAGGGTGTGGCAGTATATGTTTCAGGGTGTGGCAGTATATGTTTCAGGATGTGGCAGTATATGTTTCAGGGTGTGGCAGTATATGTTTCAGGGTATGGCAATATATGTTTCAGGGTGTGGCAGTATATGTTTCAGGGTGTGGTAGTATATGTTTCAGGGTGTGGTAGTAAATGTTTCAGGGTGTGGCAGTTTGTTGCAGGGTGTGGTAGTATATGTTTCAGGGTGTGGTAGTAAATGTTTCAGGGTGTGGTAGTAAATGTTTCAGGGTGTGGCAGTATAAGTTTCAGGGTGTGGCAATATATGTTTCAGGGTGTGGCAGTATAAGTTTCAGGGTGTGGTAGTATATGTTTCAGGGTGTGGCAGTATATGTTTCAGGGTGTGGCAGTATATGTTTCAGGGTGTGGCAGTATATGTTTCAGGGTGTGGCAGTATATGTTTCAGGGTGTGGCAGTATATGTTTCAGGGTGTGGCAGTATATGTTTCAGGGTGTGGCAGTGTATGTTTCAGGGTGTGGTAGTGCATAAACGTTTCATTGATACAAAGTGACACCTGGTAAACTTAACATCAGTACTGTGCCTTTGTGTTTCGAAGGGTTGAGAACCAGCTTTTGGACCTCTTAAGGATGTTGACAACTTTTTGGCATTTTTAATAATGCTTGGCTACAAATGCTAAGCTCTTTGAGTTTGTTCAGCCAAAGCTTAGGCCTAGGCCTCTTGAAAAAAATGGGCTACAGCTCCTCTGCCCCTTCAGGGTTTTGAGGAACAATTGCCAAGCTTCTTGCCTGTAGTGAGGCACAGAGGCTGGATTGACGGGAAACCTAGAGCACCTCTCTAAGATGAAGCAGCAACCGATATGCATCAAGGTAGGTAATTTTCCCTGTGTGGATACCTGTAGTATTGGGGGTATTCCTTTTCACGTTTTCCTTCATGGATTTGTGTGAAATCTTCAGAACTCCTCCTCTGATCAGCTTCAAACTTCCAGCCTTGGTATATTTTCCTTTGCAGAAGGTTCAAGTTATTATATGGCAGTGTCAGTGCGCCAATTTTGTACGTGCATACAGTGCAGGGGTTTCCATACAATAACTTGAAATTACCGCTTCAGTTCGGCTTCAAACTTTTAACACATGAGTATCCTACTTAGTTGAAGGTTCAGATTGTAAGTGAAAAGTATAGGTCCCAGTCTGCTAATTTTATTATAAAATTGACATTTTTTCGTCTCCTAATTGAAAAATGCCATATCTGGATGGCTTCAAACTTAATACAATGATATATATAACTAAAAGGAAGATTAATTTTTTAATATTTAAAACTGTGTACGCGTAAATTCACTAATGTTCTGACATAGTCATGGATTTCCGTGTAATAATTGGAGGATACCTCGTTAGATCAGCTTCAAACCTTCAACACTGGTGTACTATGTTAGGGAGAAGTGCGAATTATCTTTTGGCTGCACAGGTGCCTCTTTACCAACTTTATTAAGGAAATTGTGATGTTGGTAGCCATACAGTAACTTGTGGATGACTACTCATCAAGTTGAAACATTGAACGCTCGTGTATCTATATGAATAAGACACATGTCTAATACTTGGTATCTTTATTTCGACACGTTTCGTTTACACAACGTTTACACAATAGACTTCTTCAGTCGAATACAGAGGTGACTAAAATTGGAGACAGCAGAAACAGTGGAGCTGTGTCTCCTTCACCAACTTGTCAGCATTTGTATACCATAATTATAATAGTGTTCATATCCCTTACTTGGATGAAGGTGTGGTTTGTAATAGGACTGGGAAAGTGCATTCACTTGGTTAATTTCTTAAGAAAAATAAAAAAAACTCATAAATTAATTGAGCTTGTTTTCCATGGTGCAAGGACGTACGTGGTTGTGGAGCCTCATCCTGCCATCACTAGCAGTCTATAAATCAACGAAATCACGAAACAAGAGATTTTGAATATGTTAACAGATGTCTATTTTTCAGTGTTTTACTGAATAAATATTATCTGTGTTTGACTAGGTAAAGTTCCAGGTTCTGGGCCTCTTAAAGGTGTTGATCTACAGATCTAGGGCCTTTCCCGGGAGGGGGTTGATCTCCAACTTGTGAATATCTTGGGATGGTTAAATTATACCTCCTAGGTCTCTTAAGGAAGTTGAGTTGCAGCTCCTCTCCCTCTCGAGATTGCACGGTACAAGTTCCATGACTCTTGAGTGATTTAAGATAGAGGGAGCTGGAATAATGGGATAAAAATGATACCTTCGTTGGATCACGCAGCGACTGCAACAAGTCTAGTTAATATAGGCTACAAGGCATTGAGTTTCAACATTAAATTAATGGTATAAAATACTGACAATTAGTTGATTAAGGCACTTGTGCAGTATCTAGGTACTGTTAATGTTGCGCATGAATTTTACTCATTTATGAGTGCCATACCACCAGAATTAATGAAAAATGGTAATTTACGCTTTTCATATTTCCCCAAGAGCAGCACAGTGACTATTACTGTATATTCAAGAACCAAAGTCTATCTCATGAACCATAGGCTCTCTACAGCATTTCTCTACTACTAAAGCTACCACTCTCATGGGTCCCTTCTCCCCCCCCCCCCAAACCCCACCATAAAGGGCATAGGACCCACAAGTTGCTCCCGTCAGCTCTGGGAGACGAGTTGCCGAGTGCAGTAACTCTAACGCATCTCGGGGAGGGACAGGTTGGTTCAGTTACCCTCGGGCCGCTGTGGTGAGTGGGTGTGTGCAGCTCGCAGTCACAGTCTTGCTCGCTCTCGTATCGCCACTCTTGCTCACTCGTTGTGCTCTAACAGGGGCGGACTTGGAATACACTCTACAGATTTTGAAAGGCATTTTTTGGATGCTCGTTGTGATGGTTGCAGGGTGATACTCTGAGCAATTACTTTCGTGATTTGTGAAAGTTTTTAGTGTGTGTCTGTGTATGATTTGAAGTGTTTGATAAACCCAGTTGAAAATAATAAGGAAGTTTCTGTGAATTTTAACCAAAAGAGAGAAACTCTTTATATTTTAGTGATAATTCTTTTCGTTGGTGACCTTTGTTGAAAATGTAATTAGTAAGAAATTAGAGAAATGCAATTATGAAGAAGTCCCATGGAAAGGTCACTCCCTCTGACCTCTGATACTCACCTGAGTGTTATGACTGAGGACGGTACAACCACCTCGTTCGCTGGTTAAGGGACCAAGGCACCCTTCCACTCCCCTCCCTCCGTCCCTCCCTACCTCCTCTAAGTGAAGTATGGCGTGTAGTGAGGGGTGTAAGGTGAGGGTAGCCCACAGGGTGGGGTTTGGGGTTGTGCTTCAGCTCCTGGCCCTCTTACTCGCTGCTTCACTAGCCTCTGGAAATAAACAGCAGCAAAATGGACTCGAAGAAAGTGAGTATTAGTTCTGTAATTGTGTTAAAAAATGCTATACCGTTCAGAAACGGGCGAAATTACTACTTTGACGCAAAGTTTGTAGGTTCGAATCCTGCTGTGGACCGAGAGATAGTATATATATATATGTCGTGCCGAATATGTAAAACTGGTCAATTAGCAAGAACTCATTTAAAATTAAGTCCTTTCTAAAAATTTCTCTTATACGTTTAAAAATATATATTTTTCATTAATGTTGATGTAAAAATTTATAATTTTGCACCAAAAGGAACTTAGAAAACTTACCTAACCTTATTATAACAAGCGCAATTTATTTTAGCCTAACCAAACTAAATATATTTTAGATTTGTTTACAGTAATTTAATACTAAACAAACACAGTGAAATATATTTTTTTCGTTAGGTTCAGAATGATTTTGGCAAAATTATTGCATACACAAATTTTCACTTGTCCTATATGGCAAGATGAGCGTTGCTACTTAAGCCAAGATCGCAAGTTCTGCCTATTCGGCACGACATATATATATATATATATATATATATATATATATATATATATATATATATATATATATATATATATATATATATATATATATATATATATATATATATATAATCTCGTGGCCTTACGTTGCTGTATTCCTTATTTACGTCGCAGTGTTAACTATTTACGTCCTCGTATTACCTATTTACGTCGCTGAGTTACCTGGTTACGTAAAGTAGCTATATTTCCTATTAGAGCTCTGAATAGCCTATTTGTTTTACGGTATTGCCTATTTACGTTATGTTAACTATTTACTTATGTTACCTGTTTTCGATACTAATTAGCAAGTACGGTTTTCATTTAAGCTTACGGTACATAATATACAAAACATTTTAGATTGGTCTTGATAGCACAAAGATATTGTGGGCACATAAAAAGTACATTCTGTAAATCTAGCCTAGAATAACCCTGAGAAGTTAACACTGTAGCCAAGCTCAAGCAATACCATTATGAGAAAACGAAGAAGAAAAAAAAATGAGTGACAAAAGGGTATTAATTAAATCTATATGTTAAGTCATGTTATTTTCACTCAAGAGTGCCGCCCCTTTTTTCCCCCCTCACCCGGCCTACGTAATAATGTCTGAAACTCACTCCTGTGAAACAGTCTGAAATACATGCTAGTTTATTATTATTTTATTATTATTATTATTATTATTATTATTATTATTATATTTTCTTATTATTAAATTCATGGAGAAACTAGTCATACAGAGTCCACACAATGAAAGCTAAACAAGTTTGCTGTACAGGAGGGCAGCACGGAAGCCAAGTGGCTATCGCCAGCGTCCAGGCACCCTACTGTCCATCCTTTGTAGAGTGTTTGTCGGACCAGGTCATACAGTAGCCAAGCTTAGTCAGAATCGAGTCAGAGCCCAGCATGTTCCAATGCGTGTAAAAAAATGTTTGTAGATGAATGGTTCAGAGAACCGACATGTTGATAAATTAGACACATGTGCAACTCTTGGGTATCTTTATTGAGGAAACGTTTCGCCACACAGTGGCTTCATCAGTCCATACGAAGGAGAAACTTGAAGAACAGGAGGAGAATGAGGTAATCAGTCCCTCAACCTTGAGTCGATGTGTTCAGTCCATCAAGATTGATGGACTGAACACATCGACTCAAGGTTGAGGGACTGTTTACCTCATTCTCCTCCTGTTCTTCAAGTTTCTCCTTCGTATGGACTGATGAAGCCACTGTGTGGCGAAACGTTTCCTCAATAAAGATACCCAAGAGTTGCACATGTGTCTAATTTATCAAAAAAAATGTTGGTTACGCATTACCGTGAACATCGGTCATGAGTGGAATAGACTGTAGCAAGCAGCGATCGACAGAATGCCTAAGAAAGATTGAGCCAGAGAATGAGTGTTGTAATGATTGTCTTGTTCATCGCATAACCAATCAAGTTTTAGCAGGAAGAGCACCACCACGGCTGCCAAGAACAGTATCTTCCAGGGATGTTCAGCTTATATTATACATAAGGATGAGTAAACTAAGTGGTCAGTGGTCAGTCGTCAGTGGTCAGTGGTCAGTCGTCACAGTGGTCAGTGGTCAGTCGTCACGTGAGGTCACAGACCCTGAGCTGCTTTGGGGATTAGCGTGGACGGTTACAAAGCATGGCTTGCTTCTGCAGTGTTTTAAAAACTGAGGTTGGAGAGTTGAAGGAGGAGGTCTTGCTTCTCCAGGAGGAGATTAGGAGGCTGAAGGTCCACCTCAATGGGCCTGGGAGAGAGTGTGAGGTGGTTGGAGATGTGGGGAATGAGGCTTCTAGCAGTGAGGTGCAGTCTGTCTCTCACTGTGAGGAGGCTGTAGGTGGGGTGGTAGCAACGGCTACCAGCAGTGAGGTGCAGCCCAGCACCTGCTACAAGTGGCGAGTTGTTCACAGTAATGGGAGGCGCATCAGAGTAAGGAAAGTTAAGAGTGCAGATCTGAAGGTAGGAAATCGCTTCTCTGTTCTCCAGGATGAATGTACTTCAGTGGCCAGTGAAGGAAAGGGTACTACTGCCCCTGCTAATGAAGGTAAGCGCATTCTTGTGGTTGGTGACTCTCAGGTAAGATATGTTGATCGTGCTTTTTGTAATAGGAATAAGAAGATGAGAGATAGAGTGTGCTTCCCTGGAGCTGGTGTTGGGGACATTGTCAACAGACTGGATAATATCATGTCAGGTAATGGGAACAAGCCCATTATCTGTCTCAGTGCTGGTGGAAATGATATTGGGAAGGGTAGGAGAGAAGAGCTGCTAGATAAGTACAGGTCAGCTATAGATTTCATTAAGTCTAAGGGAGGGATCCCAATCATATGTAGCATCTTGCCTAGAAGGGGAGTAGGAAATGAATGGTTGTCTAGGGCAATTGGTGTAAATTGCTGGCTAGACAGATACTGCAAGGAACTTGCAATCCCATTCATTGACAACTGGAACAACTTTTATGGCAAACATGATATGTATGCAAGGGATGGGGTTCATCTCTCTGGGGCAGGGGTGGTAGCACTTGCAGACTCGATTGAGAAGGCCATTGGTGAAATGCCTATGATTTTAAACTGATGGAAGATAGAGGTATGGGTGTGTGTGGGAAACAAGCAGGTTGCAACACTAGGGTTGGAAACAGTAAATGTATAAAAGGCATTCAGCATGAAGTTATAAATAAAGACAATAGAACAGGTCAGCAAACAAAGGGGGACAGCAGAGGGCAGCAAGGGACTAGCTCCCTTAAGGTTTACTATACTAATAGCAGGAGTGTTAGAAATAAGATAGATGAGCTAAGATTAATTGCAAGTGCAGGAAACATAGATATTATTGCTATAACAGAGACCTGGCTCAATCTGAAAGATAGAGAGATGCCCTCTGAATGTCACATACAAGGCTATAAATTATTCCACACTGACAGGGTCAACAGGAAAGGTGGTGGAGTAGCGATGTATGTCAGAGACAATTTAAATTGTTGTGTTAGACAAGATATTAAATTAGAAGCGTCAGCCACTGAATCTGTTTGGTTACAGCTTCTCGAGGGCCGAGAAAAACTAATTTTGGGTGTGATTTACAGGGCCCCAAATCTTGATAGGGAGTGCAGTAAACTTCTATGGGACGAAATTCGTAAGGCATCTACATACGAAAATGTTGTGCTAATGGGAGATTTCAACTATAGACAGATTGACTGGAGCAATTTGACAGGAAATTTAGAGTCGGGTGACTTTCTTGATACGATCCAGGATTGTTTTTTAAAACAGTTTGTGACAGAGCCAACTAGGGGAAATAACCTCCTTGACTTGGTTCTTGCCAGTAGGGAAACACTAATTAATAATCTTGAGGTTAATGATGAGCTTGGGGAGAGTGATCACAAATCACTCAGTTTTAACATATCATGGAATTCCCCTAATAATGGCAATCAAGTCTCCGTCCCTGACTTTCGCTTGGCTGATTTCATAGGACTGAAAAATTACTTAGGTGGGCTGAACTGGAATGACCTGACTAGGGGTCAGGTAGGTGGTGATGGTTGCCGATATGATGCTTTCCAGGGCATAGTTCTAGCTGCTCAGTCAAATTATGTTCCAAATAGGGAAATCAGATCAAACAAAAATGATCCTAAATGGATGAACAATAGATTAAAATATCTGATTGGTCAACAGAGAGGCATATATAGGCAAATCAAAAGAGGAGAGGGGCAATTAAGAAATCGATATATTCAGTTAAAGAGAGAAATAAAAAAGGGAATTAGAAAAGCAAATAGAGATTATGAGGTTAAAGTTGCAAGAGAATCGAAGACTAACCCAAAAGGATTCTTTCAGGTATACAGAAGTAAGATCAGGGACAAGATAGGCCCACTCAAAAGTTCCTCGGGTCAGCTCACTGACAGTGATAAGGAAATGTGTAGAATTTTTAACACATACTTCCTCTCAGTTTTTACACAGGAGGATACCAGCGATATTCCAGTAATGATAAATTATGTAGAACAGGACGATAATAAACTGTGCACTATTAGGGTCACAAGTGACATGGTCCTTAGGCAAATAGATAAATTAAAACCTAACAAATCCCCAGGCCCTGATGAACTGTATGCAAGGGTTCTAAAGGAATGTAAAGAGGAGCTTAGCACACCTTTGGCTAATCTTTTCAACATATCACTACAAACTGGCATGGTGCCAGATAAGTGGAAAATGGCAAATGTGATACCTATTTTCAAAGCAGGTGACAGGTCCTTAGCTTCGAACTATAGACCAATAAGCCTAACCTCCATAATGGGAAAATTTATGGAATCAATAATTGCCGAGGCAGTTCGTAGCCACCTTGAAAAGCATAAATTAATCAACGAATCTCAGCATGGTTTTACAAAGGGGCGTTCCTGCCTTACGAATTTATTAACTTTTTTCACTAAGGTATTTGAGGAGGTAGATCATGGTAATGAATATGATATTGTGTATATGGACTTCAGTAAGGCTTTTGACAGGGTCCCACATCAGAGACTATTGAGGAAAATTAAAGCACATGGAATAGGAGGAGAAATTTTTTCCTGGATAGAGGCATGGTTGACAAATAGGCAGCAGAGAGTTTGCATAAATGGGGAGAAATCAGAGTGGGGAAGCGTCGCGAGCGGTGTTCCACAGGGGTCAGTGTTGGGCCCCCTGCTGTTCACAATCTACATAAACGACATAGATGAGGGCATAAAGAGCGACATCGGCAAGTTTGCCGATGACACCAAGATAGGCCGTCGAATTCATTCTGACGAGGACATTCGAGCACTCCAGGAGGATTTGAATAGACTGATGCAGTGGTCGGAGAAGTGGCAGATGCAGTTTAATATAGACAAATGCAAAGTTCTAAATGTTGGACAGGACAATAACCATGCCACATATAAACTAAATAATGTAGATCTTAATATTACGGATTGCGAAAAAGATTTAGGAGTTCTGGTTAGCAGTAATCTGAAACCAAGACAACAGTGCATAAGTGTTCGCAATAAAGCTAATAGAATCCTTGGCTTCATATCAAGAAGCATAAATAATAGGAGTCCTCAGGTTGTTCTTCAACTCTATACATCCTTGGTTAGGCCTCATTTAGATTATGCTGCACAGTTTTGGTCACCGTATTACAGAATGGATATAAATTCTCTGGAAAATGTACAAAGGAGGATGACAAAGATGATCCCATGTATCAGAAACCTTTCCTATGAGGATAGACTAAGGGCCCTGAAACTGCACTCTCTAGAAAGACGTAGAATTAGGGGGGATATGATTGAGGTTTATAAGTGGAAGACAGGAATAAATAAAGGGGATGTAAATAGTGTGCTGAAAATATCTAGCCTAGACAGGACTCGCAGCAATGGTTTTAAGTTGGAAAAATTCAGATTCAGGAGGGATATAGGAAAGTACTGGTTTGGTAATAGAGTTGTGGATGAGTGGAACAAACTCCCAAGTACCGTTATAGAGGCCAGAACGTTGTGTAGCTTTAAAAATAGGTTGGATAAATACATGAGTAGATGTGGGTGGGTGTGAGTTGGACCTGATAGCTTGTGCTAACAGGTCGGTTGCCGTGTTCCTCCCTTAAGTCAATGTGACCTGACCTGACTAGGTTGGGTGCATTGGCTTAAGCCGGTAGGGACTTGGACCTGCCTCGCATGGGCCAGTAGGCCTTCTGCAGTGTTCCTTCGTTCTTATGTTCTTCTTATGTTCGTATATAAGGGAAATACCAGCTGACCTTAGTTAGGAAGAGGTGTGCCAGGGACGATACCTCTGTGCTCGTACATTATAATATGAAAGTTACAGCATCGCAACAAACAGTTAAGACAATAACTGTACACAATAGTTGATAAAAGTTGAGAAATTCTGTCTCTAAATTTGTTATGTGAGTCAAATGTTAAGAAACTGGAAAAGACGAATCTAAAAGAAATTTGAGGATATATGTCTTTAGGAGTTTCTTTTCAATAGTAAAACTAATATACACGTAGTTCAGAAAGCTAATACACTATCTTTAGATACTGTAGATTAATTATCTTAAAGATAGATAAACTTTCGATGCAGTATTAAGGTGTGATTCTCTTAGCTTTAAATAAGATGAAAATTGAAGCTCCAGTAACCCAGCGGATGATTAACCAGTTACGAGTCTTTGTAAAACACAGAGTCAGGAGACACACAAACAACAATAAATAATATCCATCCAATACCCACCACCACCATCAACACCAACACCACCACAATTACCACCACCACAATTACCACCACCACAATTACCACCACCACAATTACCACCACCATCAACACCACCACCATCAACACCACCACCATCAACACCACCACCATCAACACCACCACCATCAACACCACCACCATCAACACCACCACCATCAACACCACCCCCACCACCACCACCACCATCACCACCACCCCCACCTCCACCACCACCAACTACTTACTGTACATAATAACTTAAAAGTATCAAATTTATTTTACCCAATTTAAAAAAAAAAGTTTTTTTTCAAGTTTTTTTTTCTAATTTTGATGCTGAGGGAAGTGCAGAATGACCAGAAGATAAAACAATAAAACATGTAAGTGAGAGGAAAGATCTCATAGGTTCAGTACATCATAATAGTTACAGTAAATACAAATCGTAACACTGTAAAGAAAAGTTACCAGTGGCATAAAAGTTGTAAATCTGAAAATTACAGATTTACAGTACATATAGCACCTCAAGAAACATAGCGTTACCATATACCTTTGATATACCTATGAAGAGTTTTACAACTCTCGGTGCCCGGCTATGGGCCAGGCCCATCTGGTGCTTGCCTGGTAAACCAGGCTGTTGCTGCTGGAGGCCCGCTGCCCCACATATCCATCACAGCCTGGTTGATCTGGCACCTGGTAAAGATAGTTGTCCAGTTTCCTCTTGAAGGCTCCTACACTTGTCCCAGCCGTGTTTCTGATTTCTTCTGGCAAGATGTTGAATAGTCTCGGACCCCGGATGTTGATACAGTGTTCCCTTATTGTCCCCACCGCACCTCTGCGCCTCACCTGGTTCATTTTACACTTCCTCCCATATTTCTCACTCCAGTATGTTGTTATGGAAGTGTGTAGGTTTGGGACCAGGACCTCGAGTACTTTCCAGGTATATATTATCATGTATCTCTCTCTCCTCCCCTCCAATGAGTACATGTTCAAGACTTGAAGGCGTTCCCAGTAATTTAGGAGCTTTACTGGGTGCTTTACCTGGTCACTATTTTCAAATTTATCACTTATCATTATCAGTACAGTGTTATGCAGCTGAAGAAGCAATATAATCCCGCAGATGAATAAATGTAAATAATCCCTCACGTCAATAAATGTAGATAATCCCTTACGTCAATAAATGTGGATAATCATTCACGTCAATAAATGCAGATAATCCCTCACGTCAATAAATGCAGATAATCCCTCACGTCAATAAATGCAGATAATCCCTCACGTCAATAAATGCAGATAATCCCTCACGTCAATAAATGCAGATAATCCCTCACGTCAATAAATGCAGATAATCCCTCACGTCAATAAATGTAGATAATCCCTCACGTCAATAAATGCAGATAATCCCTCACGTCAATAAATGCAGATAATCCCTCACGTCAATAAATGCAGATAATCCCTCACGTCAATAAATGTAGATAATCCCTCACGTCAATAAATGTAGATAACCCCTCACGTCAATAAATGTAGATAATCCCTCACGTCAATAAATGTAGATAATCCCTCACGTCAATAAATGTAGATAATCCCTCACGTCAATAAATGTAGATAATCCCTTACGTCAATAAATGCAGATAATCCCTTACGTCAATAAATGTAATAATCGTTCAAATGAGTAAATATAGAGACTCCGTCAGGTGAATAAAGCAGCGGCTACTGGACCTGTCATGATAACTGATGCAAGTCGTGTATCATTTGATGCCAACACTAATACACAATTACAACAGTATACTGTAATTATTTCCTTGAGGCCTGACATCATGGGCGTAGGCGAGAGGCGGGGCCAGAAGTTATGACTTGATCCCTTAAGGCACAACCAAGAGCTGTACACACACACACACACACACACACACACACACACACACACACACACACACACACACACACACGCGCGCGCGCGCGCGCGCACGAAATCAGTTGTTGTATTCATGTTTATCTTCTGATGTGGAGAAATGTCTCAGGTACCAAGCGGAAATTTCAGGTAATAAACAGAAGTTTATCAGAAGCTTCAGATACTGAATGAAAGTTTATTAAATTAAAGTTTGTTTATAAATGAAGATAATTTAGTAGTAGAAGAGTTGTGTCCCTAATTGAAAAGGAAGATATTTAAATGAAGAGGAAAAGGTTGATAGGCACAAGAAAAGTATACAATAGAAATCAGTGCCGAAAATTGAGCAGTTATCATATTTTTTTTTTTTAGATTTTCACAAGAAATTAAATTGCTGGACAATTTAACTTTCTCTTGTTTAGGAATTAAATTCCCAGATAAATGTCAGTAAACGCCTGTCACTGTTGTGAAAGGTCAAGATATGCAATGAAAACAAAGTTTATCTTATTCCATATATGACCTTTTAATTTTTATTAATTAACGTTGGTATCATAGAGTTGTTTGGCTGACACTCATGACAGACACACTGGGCGAGATACGTGTCTTTACTCTCCCGTGTGCTTCCCAGTAGTTCTCAGTCCTCTGATAATTCCTTTGTAACCTAGGATGCTTTGTCTAAGACCAGACAGTGATAATCCCCAGAACCTCTCAGTGATAACAGATAACAAATCCGTTGACGATAAGAGAACAAAACACGTATTGCAGAAACCTACTATGAGGCA
>NC_091297.1:58153584-58188584 GCF_038502225.1 Cherax quadricarinatus
AACTATCCTTGACAGGTGGTACAAAGGTTACTTGCAGACTTAATTTTAAATCCAATAAACAGTTCAAGGTCTATAAATTTAATACTTGGCCCTTAACACAGCTTTGTCTCTGTTAAAATTGCCTCTATATTACCTGACTGATCATTGCGCCTCCAATCTTTCCTTGCGCTTTATGACCCACACGGGTTTGTCACTTATCGTAAATGGAAAATAATGTCGGTTAAAAGCATTTTTTATTTTTTTCTATAATTTCACGTTACTGTGAAAAACGCAAATTTTTGTATTAAAAAAAAAAACCGGCCGTCTCCCACCGAAGTAGGGTGACTCGAAAAAAAAAGAAACGCCTTTCACCATCAGTCACTCTATCACTGTCTTGCCAGAGGCGCTCCTACATTAGAGCTTAGATGGCTCTCAAAACAGCAATACCCCCCCTACCCCTCCTTCAGAGTTCAGGCTCTGTACTTCCTACCTCCAGGACTCAAGTCCAACTAGACAGTTTTCACCTCAGTTCCTTCATAAAGGACAATGCTACCTTGCTCACACTCAGTGCATTCATAAAGTACATTGTAACCTTGCTCACACTCAGTCCCTTCATAAAGTACATTGTTACCTTGCTCACACTCAGTTCCTTCATAAAGTACATTGTAACCTTGCTCACATTCAGTTCCTTCATAAAGTACATTGTAACCTTGCTCACACTCAGTTCCTTCATAAAGTACATTGTAACCTTGCTCACACTCAGTCCCTTCATAAAGTACATTGTTACCTTGCTCACACTCAGTTCCTTCATAAAGTACATTGTAACCTTGCTCACACTCAGTTCCTTCATAAAGTACATTGTAACCTTGCTCACACTCAGTTCCTTCATAAAGTACATTGTAACCTTGCTCACACTCAGTCCCTTCATGAAGTACATTGTTACCTTGCTCACACTCAGTTCTTTCATAAAGGACAATGTTACCTTGCTCACACTCAGTGCATTCATAAAGTACATTGTTACCTTGCTCACACTCAGTCCCTTCATAAAGTACATTGTTACCTTGCTCACACTCAGTTCCTTCATAAAGTACATTGTTACCTTGCTCACACTCAGTTCCTTCATAAAGTACATTGTAACCTGGCTCACACTCAGTCCCTTCATAAAGTACATTGTTACCTTGCTCACACAGTCCATAAAGTACATTGTTACCTTGCTCACACTCGGTTCCTTCATAAAGGACATTGTTACCTAGCTCACACTCAGTTCCTTCATAAAGGACATTGTTACCTTGCTCACACTCAGTTCCTTCATAAAGGACATTGTTGCATTGCTCACATAAAGGACATTGTTACCTTGCTCACACCCAGTTCCTTCATAAAGTACAATGTTACCTTGCTCACACTCACTGCATTCATAAAGTACATTGTTACCTTGCTCACACTCAGTGCATTCATAAAGTACAGTGTTACCTTGCTCACACTCGGTGCATTCATAAAGTACATTGTTACCTTGCTCACATTCAGTCCCTTCATAAAGTACATTGTTACCTTGCTCACAGTCCATTCATAAAGTGCATTGTTACCTTGCTCACACTCGGTCCCTTCATAAAGTACATTGTTACCTTGCTCACAGTCCATTCATAAAGTACATTGTTACCTTGCTTACACTCAGTCCATTCATAAAGTACATTGTTACCTTGCTCACAGTCCATTCATAAAGTACATTGTTACCTTGCTCACACTCAGTTCCCTCATAAAGTACATTGTTACCTTACTCAAACTCAGTTCCTTCATAAAGGACATTGTAACCTTGCTCACAGTCCATTCATAAAGTACATTGTAACCTTGCTCACACTCAGTTCCTTCATTAAGTACATTGTAACCTTGCTCACACTCAGTTCCTTCATTAAGTACATTGTTACCTTGCTCACAGTCCCTTCATAAAGAACATTGTAACCTTGCTCACAATCAGTTCCTTCATTAAGTACATTGTTACCTTGCTCACAGTCCCTTCATAAAGGACATTGTAACCTTGCTCACAATCAGTTCCTTCATTAAGTACATTGTTACCTTGCTCACACTCAGTTCCTTCATAAAGTACATTGTAACCTTGCTCACACTCAGTTCCTTCATTAAGTACATTGTAACCTTGCTCACACTCAGTTCCTTCATAAAGTACATTGTAACCTTGCTCACACTCAGTTCCTTCATTAAGTACATTGTAACCTTGCTCACAGTCCCTTCATAAAGGACATTGTAACCTTGCTCACAATCAGTTCCTTCATTAAGTACATTGTTACCAACAAAACGCCAGGTCATAAAAGTCACTTGCAAGTAAAAAAACATTCACGAGTATCTTATAAACAAGTGTTGGATGTGACCTCGTGGATGTGACCTCGTGGATGTGACCTCGTGGATGTGACCTCGTGGATGTGACCTCGTGGATGTGACCTCGTGGATGTGACCTCGTGGATGTGACCTCGTGAATGTGACCTCGTGAATGTGACCTCATGGATCATATCACTTTTTTCATGTATATTTCTCCAACATTTTTTTTAAGTTTAATATGCAAATACTGGTGAGAGGGTCTTCATCCAAGGAGCTGGAGCAGTCCTCCCCACCTTTAGATCAATCTTGATTTCTCCTATTTTCTTCAAGCGCTACGTAGCCCCTACGGATTTAGCACATGAATAATAATAATGATAATAGTAAAAGTAATACAATAATAAAACTAATAATAATAATAGTAATAAACTTGAAAAAATGTAAATAATTTTATTTCCCAGTTATAATAATTAACAGTATTATTGGTATATACCCGGTGGTGGTATATACCCGGTGGTGGTATATACCCGGTGGTGGTATATACCCGGTGGTGGTATATACCCAGTGGTGGTATATACCCGGTGGTAGTATATACCCGGTGGTGGTATATACCCAGTGGTGGTATATACCCGGTGGTGGTATATACCCAGTGGTGGTATATACCCGGTGGTGGTATATACCCAGTGGTGGTATATACCCGGTGGTGGTATATACCCGGTGGTATATACCCGGTGGTGGTATATACCCGGTGGTGGTATATACCCGGTGGTGGTATATACCCGGTGGTGGTATATACCCAGTGGTGGTATATACCCGGTGGTGGTATATACCCGGTGGTGGTATATACCCGGTGGTATATACCCGGTGGTGGTATATACCCGGTGGTGGTATATACCCAGTGGTGGTATATACCCGGTGGTGGTATATACCCGGTGGTGGTATATACCCGGTGGTGGTATATACCCGGTGGTATATACCCGGTGGTGGTATATACCCAGTGGTGGTATATACCCGGTGGTGGTATATACCCGGTGGTGGTATATACCCAGTGGTGGTATATACCCAGTGGTGGTATATACCCAGTGGTGGTATATACCCGGTGGTGGTATATACCCAGTGGTGGTATATACCCAGTGGTGGTATATACCCGGTGGTGGTATATACCCGGTGGTGGTATATACCCGGTGGTGGTATATACCCGGTGGTATATACCCGGTGGTGGTATATACCCAGTGGTGGTATATACCCGGTGGTGGTATATACCCGGTGGTGGTATATACCCAGTGGTGGTATATACCCGGTGGTGGTATATACCCGGTGGTGGTATATACCCGGTGGTATATACCCGGTGGTGGTATATACCCGGTGGTATATACCCGGTGGTGGTATATACCCAGTGGTGGTATATACCCAGTGGTGGTATATACCCGGTGGTGGTATATACCCGGTGGTGGTATATACCCGGTGGTGGTATATACCCAGTGGTGGTATATACCCGGTGGTGGTATATACCCGGTGGTGGTATATACCCGGTGGTATATACCCGGTGGTATATACCCAGTGGTGGTATATACCCGGTGGTGGTATATACCCGGTGGTGGTATATACCCAGTGGTGGTATATACCCGGTGGTGGTATATACCCGGTGGTGGTATATACCCAGTGGTGGTATATACCCGGTGGTGGTATATACCCGGTGGTATATACCCGGTGGTGGTATATACCCGGTGGTATATACCCGGTGGTGGTATATACCCAGTGGTGGTATATACCCAGTGGTGGTATATACCCGGTGGTGGTATATACCCGGTGGTGGTATATACCCGGTGGTATATACCCGGTGGTGGTATATACCCGGTGGTGGTATATACCCGGTGGTGGTATATACCCGGTGGTGGTATATACCCAGTGGTGGTACATACCCGGTAGTGGTACATACCCGGTGGTGGTATATACCCGGTGGTGGTATATACCGGGTGGTGGTATATACCCGGTGGTGGGAGTTGGTATATACCCGGTGGTGGTATATACCCGGTGGTGGTATATACCCGGTGGTGGGAGTTGGTGGTATATACCCGGTGGTGGTATATACCCGGTGGTGGTACATACCCGGTGGTAGTATATACCCGGTGGTGGTATATACCCGGTGGTGGTACATTCCCGGTGGTGGGAGTTATTGGTACATACCCGGTGGTGGGAGTTATTGGTATATACCCGGTGGTGGCAGTTATTGGTATATACCCGGTGGTGGCAGTTATTGGTATATACCCGGTGGTGGCAGTTATTGGTATATACCCGGTGGTGGGAGTTATTGGTATATACCCGGTGGTGGTATATACCCGGTGGTGGTATATACCCGGTGGTGGTATATACCCGGTGGTGGGAGTTATTGGTACATACCCGGTGGTGGGAGTTATTGGTATATACCCGGTGGTGGGAGTTATTGGTACATACCCGGTGGTGGGAGTTATTGGTATATACCCGGTGGTGGGAGTTATTGGTATATACCCGGTGGTGGGAGTTATTGGTATATACCCGGTGGTGGGAGTTATTGGTATATACCCGGTGGTGGGAGTTATTGGTACATACCCGGTGGTGGGAGTTATTGGTACATACCCGGTGGTGGGAGTTATTGGTACATACCCGGTGGTGGGAGTTATTGGTACATACCCGGTGGTGGGAGTTATTGGTACATACCCGGTGGTGGGAGTTATTGGTACATACCCGGTGGTGGGAGTTATTGGTACATACCCGGTGGTGGGAGTTATTGGTACATACCCGGTGGTGGGAGTTATTGGTACATACCCGGTGGTGGGAGTTATTGGTACATACCCGGTAGTGGGAGTTATTGGTATATACCCGGTGGTGGGAGTTATTGGTACATACCCGGTGGTGGGAGTTATTGGTACATACCCGGTGGTGGGAGTTATTGGTATATACCCGGTGGTGGGAGTTATTGGTACATACCCGGTAGTGGGAGTTATTGGTATATACCCGGTGGTGGCAGTTATTGGTATATACCCGGTGGTGGCAGTTATTGGTATATACCCAGTGGAGGGAGTTATTGCTATATACCCGGTAGTGGGAGTTATTGGTATATACCCGGTAGTGGGAGTTATTGGTATATACCCGGTGGTGGCAGTTATTGGTATATACCCGGTGGTGGCAGTTATTGGTATATACCCGGTGGTGGGAGTTATTGGTATATACCCGGTGGTGGGAGTTATTGGTATATACCCGGTGGTGGGAGTTATTGGTATATACCCGGTGGTGGGTGTTATTGGAATATACCCGGTGGTGGGAGTTATTGGTATATACCCGGTGGTGGCAGTTATTGGTATATACCCGGTGGTGGAAGTTATTGGTATATACCCGGTGGTGGGAGTTATTGGTATATACCCGGTGGTGGCAGTTATTGGTATATACCCGTTGGTGGCAGTTATTGGTATATACCCGATGGTGGGAGTTATTGGTATATACCCGGTGGTGGGAGTTCTTGGTATATACCCAGTGGTGGGAGTCATTGGTATATACCCGGTGGTGGGAGTCATTGGTATATACCCGGTGGTGGGAGTTATTGGTATATACCCGGTGGTGGGAGTTATTGGTATATACCCGGTGGTGGGAGTTATTGGTATATACCCGGTGGTTGGAGTTATTGGTATATACCCGGTGGTTGGAGTTATTGGTATATACCCGGTGGTTGGAGTTATTGGTATATACCCGGTGGTTGGAGTTATTGGTATATACCCGGTGGTTGGAGTTATTGGTATATACCCGGTGGTTGAAGTTATTGGTATATACCCGGTGGTGGGAGTTATTGGTATATACCCGGTGGTTGGAGTTATTGGTATATACCCGGTGGTTGGAGTTATTGGTATATACCCGGTGGTTGGAGTTATTGGTATATACCCGGTGGTTGGAGTTATTGGTATATACCCGGTGGTTGGAGTTATTGGTATATACCCGGTGGTTGAAGTTATTGGTATATACCCGGTGGTGGGAGTTATTGGTATATACCCGGTGGTTGGAGTTATTGGTATATACCCGGTGGTGGGAGTTATTGGTATATACCCGGTGGTTGAAGTTATTGGTATATACCCGGTGGTTGGAGTTATTGGTATATACCCGGTGGTTGGAGTTATTGGTATATACCCGGTGGTTGGAGTTATTGGTATATACCCGGTGGTTGGAGTTATTGGTATATACCCGGTGGTTGAAGTTATTGGTATATACCCGGTGGTTGGAGTTATTGGTATATACCCGGTGGTTGGAGTTATTGGTATATACCCGGTGGTTGAAGTTATTGGTATATACCCGGTGGTGGGAGTTATTGGTATATACCCGGTGGTGGGAGTTATTGGCATATTACCGGTGGTGGGAGTTATTGGCATATATGCCGTGGTGGGAGTTATCAAAGTAGTGAGTGAATCCTGGCAGAGTGACTGCCTTATTGAATATACTCTGTGTAAAGGGAATTATGCCGCAGCCAGCACTCACAGGCTGCTGGATTACACCAGCTTAATATTGTTGAAGATGAAGAGATAGAAGAAGTGAAGAAGGAAGCTGCAATATGTGACTACAATGATGACATGACATGGCACTGACTTGTATAATTCTAATAATAACTTTAAAATGACTAGTAGTACTATCATAAGGACATGACTAAGGCAAATATAACTGTAATAATAACATGGCATTGACCTGTGTGATCATTATAATGACATGACATTGACCATAATAATGACAAGAGAATGAACTATATGACCATGATAATGACTTGACATTGACCAGTGTGACCACAATAATCACATCAGGTTAGTTGAGGATGTGGTGGAGGCGGCCGATGATGTAACAAATGGTCTGGAATCGTCACTGCATCATAACTGGCACTGCGCAAATGGACTGGAAGCGTCACTGCATCATGACTGGCACTGCAAAATGGACTGGAAGCGTCACTGCATCATGACTGGCACTGCACAAATGGACTGGAAAAGTTCTTGCGACTCACAGGACACTTTCGTGCCGTAAGAAATCTGACTGGAAGACTGTCCACCGGGAGGATTATCTCTTTGTTGCTGTTTTGTGTCGTCGTCGTCGTCTTGGTGGTGGTGGTTGGTGGTGGTGGTTGTTGTTGTTGTTGGTGGTGGTGGCGGTTGGTGGTGGTTGTTGTTGGTGGTGGTGGTTGGTGGTTGGTTGGGGTAATGTGTGCGAGTTTATTAGTTGTCAAAGACACTTATCGATAGACACTTAGCCTTTATGTAGTTTGTGTGTGTATCATTGCGTTGCTTACTCAAATAGAATCCTTGCTGGGTTTACAAGGAATAACTTGACCGTAAACTTGCTTGACGTTCGACCTTTTCATGCGACACTTATCTAAACTGGACCAGAAACCTCTAGTGCTTTTCACTCGGACGGTCCGTCTTATGTTGTAATCGTCAATGAATAGGACAAGTTAATTCTATATTTTAACTGGCTTGTAATATTATCAGGAAGAATATTCGCTTGTGAGAATACATTAGATTTATAATTCTAAAGCGGGTAAACTAGCTTGTGAGTTTAACGGTTTTGTTTTAATGGGAGGAATTGCTCTAAATTTACTTGGTTTATTATCTGCTCTCTAGCACGGTCCGAGTGTGTCGAGGTGCTCTCTTCAATGGACTGGAAAAGCTGCTGGGTTCCAGTAGCAGCAAACTGACTGTAAGTCTGTCCCGCGTTTTGTCTTTTCTTTATTCTGTGATTTTGTTACGTGGTGACTGGAATCCTGGAGTTTTTTCCAGTCCAATACATTTGTGTTGTCGCGAGGCTGTCGTGTGTGAGCTGGTGAAATCTCGGGTATCGTTCCAGGCAGCTTATGACACCGTTCTAAGAATACTAAATGGAGCTGAACAAGACTTTTTTTTATTTGCTATAACTGGAACGCACTGGAATTCTGATGGTTTCTGAAGATTTGAGGGCTCTGGCAGACTGAGGTTTACTGAAGGCTTGAGTGGGCTGGAACACTGATGAGTGCTGAAGGCTTGAGTGGTCTGGAACACTGACCAGTGATGGAAGCTTGAGTGGTCTGGAATACTGACAAGTGCTGGAGGGTTTAGTGATCTGGGACAATGAAGAGTGGTCTGGAACACTGAGGAGTGCTGGAGAGTTGAGTGGTCTGGAACACTGATGAGTGCTGGAGGGCTGAGTGGTGTGGAACACTGAGGAGTGCTGGAAGGTTGAGTGGTCTGGAACACTGAGGAGTGCTGTAGGGTTGAGTGGTCTGGAACACTGACAAGTGCTGGAGGATTGAGTGATCTGGAACACTGACAAATGATGGAGGATTGAGTGGTCTGGAACACTGAAAAGTGCTGGAGGGTTGAGTGGTCTGGAACACTGACGAGTGCTGGAAGGTTGTGTGGTCTGGAATATTGACGAGTGCTGTAGGGTTGAGTGGTCTGGAACACTGACGAGTGCTGTAGGGTTGAGTGGTCTGGAACACTGACGAGTACTGTAGGGTTGAGTGGTGTGGAACACTGACGAGTGCTGTAGGGTTGAGTGGTGTGGAACACTGACGAGTGTTGTAGGGTTGAGTGGTGTGGAACACTGACGAGTGCCGTAGGGTTGAGTGGTGTGGAACCCTGACGAGTGCTGGAGGGTTGAGTGGTCTGGAACACTGACGAGTGCTGGAGGGTTGAGTGGTCTGGAACACTGACGAGTGCTGTAGGGTTGAGTGGTGTGGAACACTGACGAGTGCTGTAGGGTTGAGTGGTCTGGAACACTGACGAGTGCTGGAGGGTTGTATGATCTGGAGCACTGACGAGTGCTGGAGGGTTGAGTGGTCTGGAACACTGACGAGTGCTGGAGGGTTGAGTGGTGTGGAACACTGGCGAGTTCTGGAGGGTCGAGTGGTCAGTAACACTGACGATTGCTGGAGGGTTGAGTGGTCTGGAACACTGACGAGTACTGGAGAGTAGAGGACTTTGAAAGACATAGAGTTGCTGCAAGATTGAAGGCTGTAGAAGACATAAGAATGCAGGAGGGATTTTTTTTTTTTGTGTGTACTCACCTTTTTGTAGTCACCTATTTGTGGTTGCAGAGGTGGAGTCATAGCTCCTGGCCCCGCCTCGTCGCTGATTGCTACCCTGCTCCATGAGCTTTATCAAACCTCGTCTTAAAACTATGTATGGTTCCCGCCTCCACTACGTCACTTTCTAGGCTATTCCACTTCCTGACAACTCTATGACTGAAGAAATGCTTCCTAACATCCCTTTGACTCATCTGAGTCTTCAGCTTCCAATTGTGATCCCATGTTTCTGTCTCCTATCTGGAAGACCCTATCTTTGTCAACCTTGTCTATTCCACACAGTATTTTATATGTCGTTATCTTGTCTCCCGTGACCCTCCTGTCCTCCAGTGTCGTCAGGCCAATTTCCCTTAACCTTTCTTCATAGGACATTCCCCTTAGCTCTGGGACTAGTCTTGTTGCAAACCTTTGCACTTTCTCTAATTTCTTCCCGTGCTTGACCAGGTGTGGATTCCAAACTGGGCCTGACGTAAATGGTGTACAGAGTCTTGAACGATTCCTTATTGAGGTATTGGAACGCTATCCTTAGGTTTGTCAGACGCCCGTACGCTGCAACAGTTATTGATGTGCATCTCAGGAGATATCCTCGGTGTTATACTCACGCCAAGATTTTTTTCCTTGAGTGAGGTTTGCAGTCTTTGACCACCTAGACTATACTGTGTCTGTGGTCTTCTTTGCCCTTCCCCGATTTTCATAACTTTGCATCTGGCAGGGTTAAATTCAAGGAGCCAGTTGCTGGACCAGGCTTGTAGCCTGTCCAGGTCTCTTTGTAGTCCTGCCTGATCCTCGACCAATTTAATTCTCCTCAATAACTTCACATCATCTGCAAACGAGGACACTTCTGAGTCTATCCCTTCTGTTATGTCGTTCACATATACCAAAAACAGCACAGGTCCTAGGACTGACCCCTGTGGAATCCCGCTTGTCACAGGCGCCCACTCTGACACCTCGTCATGTACCATGACTCGTTGTTGCCTCCCTGTCAGGTATTCTGTGATCCATTGCAGTGCCTTTCCTGTTAAGTGTACCTGATACTGTAGCTTTTGCAGTAACCTCTTGTGAGGAACTGTGTCGAACGCCTTCTTGCAGTCCAAGAAAATTCAGTCTATCCACCCCTCTCTTGTCTTACCTGTCACCTTGTCATAAAACTCCAGTAGGTTTGTGACACAGGATTTTCCTTCCCTGAAACCGTGCTGGTTGTCGATTATACACTTGTTTCTTTCCAGGTGCTCCACCACTCTCCTCCTGATGATCTCCATGACTTTGCATTCTATACACGTTAGTGACACAGGTCTGTAGTTTAATGCCTCGTGTCTGTCTCCTGTTTTAAAAATTAGGACTACATTTGCCATCTTCCATACCTCAGGGAGTTGCCCAGTTTCAATGGATGTGTTGAAGATCTTTGTTATTGGCACACACAGCATCTCTGCTCCCTCTCTAAGGACCCACGGAGAGATGTCTGGTCCCACCGCCTTTGAGGTATCAAGTTCGCATAGCAGCAGCTTCACCTCCTCCTCTGTTATGTGTACCTCATCCAGCACTTGTTGGTGTACCTCCCTGTTCTGATTTCCTGGAGTCCTGCCGGCTTCCACTGTAAATACTTCTTTAAATCTCGTGTTGAGCTCCTCACATACCTCTTGGTCATTTCTTGTGAACTTCCCATCATCCTTCCTCAGTCTGATTACCTGGTCCTTGACTGTTGTTTTCCTCCTGATGTGGCTATACAACACCTCGGGTCAGACTTGATTTCCGAAGCTATGTAATTATCGTATTGTCACTGAGTCTCCCTTCTTATCTGTGCACATTCGTTTCTGGCTCTTCAGCTGATCTCTTTATTTTCCTGGGTCCTTTGTCTTCTGTACCTTTTCCATTCTCTAGTACACCTAGTTTTTGCCTCCCTACACCTTTGGGTGAACCAAGGACTCGTTCTGGTCTTCCCACTATTTCTGTTTCCCACGGGAACAAACCTCTCCTCTGCCTTCTTGCATTTTGTTGTCACATAGTCCATCATATCTTTTACTGGCTTTCCTGCCAGTTCTCTCTCCCACTGAACATCTTGCAGGAAGTCCCCCCTTTTGTAGTTTGGTTTTTCCCATCCTATTCCTGTTAATATCTCCACTTGTAGCTCAGCTATGTAGTCAAAGCACACAACCACATCATCACTAGCTCCTAGGGGCCTTTCATACATGATATCCTCGATATCCGAACTACTCAAGGTGAATACAAGGTCCAGTCTTGCTGGATCATCCTCAGCTCTCTCTCTGGTAGTGTCTCTAACATGTTGATGCATGAGGTTTTCCAGTACCACATCCATCATCTTAACTCCATTTTTGAGACCCCCATGGGGCTCCAGGTTTTCCCAGTCAGTCTCCTTGTGATTGAAATCACCCATGCCTAGTAACTTTGCTCCCCCCATGTGAGCTCTTCTGGCTACCTCGGCTAGTGTGTCGACCATTGCTCTGTTGCTCTCGTCATATTCTTCTCTTGGCCTCCTGCAGTTCTGTGGTGGGTTGTACATTACTGCAATTACCACCTTATGGCCCTCAAACTAGATTGTTCCTACTAAGCAGTCCCTTTCGCCTATGCCATCCATTCCTTCCATTTTCTCAAATCCCCAGCGGTTTTTAATGAGCAGTACAACTCCTCCCCCTCTCCTCCTCCTATCTTTCCTGAGGATTTGATATCCAGGTGGAAAGATTGCATCTGTTAGTATCCTGGTGAGTTTTGTTTCTGTGAGTGCTATTATGTCTGGGGATGTCTCCTTGGTTCTTTCATGCCACTCCTCACACTTATTATTCCATCTGCATTTGTATACCACACCTTCAACTTCTTTTCTAAAACTGTGGTCTGGGGGGTACGTTGGGGTTGGGGAAGTGGGAGATCTGATAAGGAACTATGGGTGGTTGCTGTGTGTGTGTGTCTTTTTCTGTCTTTGTGTACACTGTGTCTGTGTGTGTGTGTGTGTTCTCACCTATATGGACTCAACCAATATGTGGTTGCAGGGGTAGCGTCATAGCTCCTGGCCCCACCTCTTTACTGGTCGATACTAATTCACTTTCTCCCTGCTAGCTGAGCTTTATCATACCTCTTCTTAAAGCTATGTATGGAACTTGCTTCCACTACACTCTCCAGATTATTCCAAGATTATTGACAACTCCATGGCTAAAGAAATACTTCCTAACATCCCTATGACTCATCTAGGTTTTCAGCCTCCAATTGTGTCCCCTTATTCCTCTATCCCATCTCTGAAACATTCGAGCCCTGTCCACCTTGTCAATTCCTCTCAGTATTTTATACCTTATCATGTCCCTCCTATCCTCTAGTGTCATCAGGTTGAGTTCCCTTAACTTCTCCTCATAAGACATACCCCTCAATTCCGGGACTAATCATGTTGCAAATTTTTTGCACTTTCTCCAATTTCGTGACGTGTTTGACTAGGTGAGGGTTCCATACTGGCACTGCATATTCCAGTATAGGCTTGACGTACACGGTGTACAATGTCGTGAATGACTCCTTACTCAGATGTCTAGACGCCAATCTCAGGTTTGCCAATCTCCCATATGCCTCAGGAGACATGTTCGTTATAATGCTTACTCCAAGATCCTTTTCTTTAAGTGACATTGCAGCTTTTGATTTCCTAACCTGTACTCCTTCTGCAGTCTTCTGTGTCCTTCCCCAATCTTCATGACCTTACACTTACTGAGGTTAAACTCCAGGAGCCATTTGTCGGACCAGACTTGTAGTCTGTCCAGATCCCCTTGTAATCTTAACTGATCCTCGGCGGCTTGTATTCTCCTCATCAGTTTCACATCATCAGCGAACAGCGACACTTCTGAATCTATTCCTTCCACCATGTCATTCACGTATACAAGAAACAGCACCGGACCTAGGACTGACCCTTCTGGAACCCTACTCAGCACGTGCGCCTCCTCTGACACTTCACTACGTACCAACACTCATTGTTTTCTTCCTGTCAAGTATTCCCTGATCCATTGCAGTACTTTCTCTATTATTCCTGCCTGGTTCTCTAATTTTTGCACCAGTCTCTTGTGTTGTACTGCTCCATGAAGCCCTAGCTAGCTTACCGCGGTTGACGGGCACCCTTCTATATGCGGTCGAAACTACAAGACATCAAAGAAGAAAACCAAGATCACACCTCTCAACCTTGCCACTTTGAACGTCCTTACGCTTCTCGACAGGGAGAACTCAGACAGACCTCAGAGACGTACAGCACTAATCGCGAACGAACTCGCCAGATACAGCATTGACATTGCTGCCATAAGTGAGACTAGACTTGCTGGCGAGGGCGAACTCTGCGACAGAGGAGCAGGCTATACCTTCTTTTGGTCCGGATGAGGAGCCAAGGAGAGACGGGAGGCAGGAGTTGGCTTTGTAGTGAAGTCATCCCTCATTGGCAAGCTGGCTGGCCCACCAAAAGGAGTGAACGATCGCCTTATGACGATGAGAATCCCCTTGTCCTGCAGACAGAAGTTTGCCACTATTATCAGCGCCTATGCCCCCACCATAACCAACCCAGACGAGGTTAAGGACAAGTTTTATGAAGACCTGAACGCTGTCATCACCACTGTCCCCAGCGCAGATAAGCTCATCATCCTTGGTGACTTCAATGTGAGAGTCGGTCGTGACAGCACCGCCTGGGAAGGCGTGATCGGAAAGCATGGGGTGGGCAGCTGCAATAGCAACGGCCTGCTGCTCCTTTAGACCTGCGCCGAACACGACCTTCTGATCACCAACACCGTCTTCAGCCTCCCTACCCGCAACAGGACATCATGGATGCACCCGCGTTCCAAACACTGGCATCTCATTGATTATGTCATTGTCAGGAAGAGGGACAGGCAAGATGTACGAGTCACGAGGGCCATGTGTGGCATGGAATGCTGGACAGACCATCGCCTCATCGTCTCGAAACTCAAGCTCCGTATCCAGCCCAGGAGATGCCCTTAGGGTGCGAAACCACCAAAACGCCTGAACATCGGCAAGCTGAAGGCCCACAACGTCAAGCAGTCCTTTGCAGAAATCCTGGAAACCTGCTTGGAGTCCGTCGTGCTGGACGTTCAAAACGTCGAAGCAGCATGGACCGCACTCCGTGATACAGTGTACAGCACAGCCATGGAGTTTCTAGGACCCGTCACCAGGAAGCACAAGGACTGGTTCGACGAACACTGCACAGAAATCCAGCAGCTGCTGGAAGAGAAACGAAAGGCCTACATGGCCCACATCAATGACCCAAAGTCCACAGCGAAGCAAGATGCACTGAGGAACATACGCAGCAATACCCAGCGAAAAATGCGTGAAATGCAAGACTCTTGGCTAAGCAACAAAGCCGATGAGATTCAGGGCTTTGCAGACAGAAACGATATGAAGAACTTTTATGACGGCCTGAAAGAAATCTACGGCCATACCACCTCTGGCACATCACCACTCCTCAGCACAGTTGGGTCAACACTGCTTGTCATGTAGGGGGGTAAATGATTAGGGGAATATGGGGGTAAGAGGGTCAGTAGGCAGGGGACAGGCAGGCGAGGTGGTAGGAGATGACAGGAGAGGTGAGCAGTAGGTAAGTAATGTGAGGTCACTGGTGACTACAACTTCACCTCTCATTACTCTACCCACCACTCCACACTACTCACCCTCTCACTACTTTAACTAAACATAAATAAATGGAGAAAATAATGGGGACAGTGAATATTACTATTCTACTCAAACACAGTTTATTATTAAGTCCTTGTACAATAATATATTTGGGAACAGGAGAACATTTTTGTGGTTTAGATAAATGGGATGGTATGTATAAGCAGTGAGACAGGGAATACAATCAACTTGACCAAAATGAATGTAACTTACAATATAGTTCCAAGGGCAGTTCATCACAGGAACTAAGCCACAGGTCCCAAGACCTACACAGCACGAGTACTGCGCCAAGCCCGTACTCTGCCCAATGCCTCCAACAGTTTCCTCCAGAGACTTCAGCAGCCTTCTCCCGAGCCCTGCACCCCAGCAGCAGCTCCGCTCGAAGTCTCTGCTCAGGAGCTCTGCACTCCAGCAGCAGCTTCGCTCGAATCTCCTGATCATGCTCTTCCTTGGGCTTTTATGGTGGTCCAAGCACCCTCCACAACCATGTGTATGACCTGATGCCTAGGTCTGATGCCATCAAGAACAAAAGACTTCAGACGTGGGCGTGGCTACAGACGTTTGCCAAGGCAAGGTGTGATCATATAATTGGTTAAATTAGGTCTCCCCAGAGACCTCACAAGCCCAGCTGAACTACATCACATCCCCCTTTCTCCCCCAATTTAAAATATCTGAGAACTAGGACAATTTGTCCTAGTTATTAGACTATTTTTATCCTAACCCCTTAAATCTATTACAATACAAAGACAAAATTATACATAATACAAAATTATTCAGTTACATATATTTCCCTCAACCTCCTCATCTACCACAAGGCAGTATAATCAGTACACCTCGCAGTTGACCAGCATAATAGTTGCTCTCTGGTGCAAAGCCTCCTTACCTGTCATTTCTCCTTAAACCTAAATATCGGGCTCCAGTGCCTTCCCTACTTCTACTAGAAATGCACTAGCCAATGCTAGTCACCCTCGCACGTTAACCATTGGGCCAAACCTCTCTAGGCTTCTATGGCGTGGAAAACTGCTCCAACGGGTTGCATTCTTTCAAGTAACTGCAACTAGACCACTTCACGACTACCAAGGTCGCATTTTCGGCACACTTCACATGCACACTACAACATCTGAAAATCGAGACAGGGCAGGCATCGCAGCTAAGACCCTCCATTATCCTATGCCACTACTAGGATTCACTGGCCTCATAAAACAAGGCGGCCATAATCACTGGACCGTATTCAAGGTCACCTTATTTCACACAGGTAACACTAACACTTCTGGCAAGTCAAAGTAGGCTGGGGACATCTCACACTCTTAATTGTCTCTCATGGCTGACAGGGCATCCCCGCATACCGGTCGTACAGGTCGACCAGCAAGGCAGGATACACCTCCATACCACCCTTGAAAGCAGGCTGGCCCCAGCAGCTGGAGTCCATCTCAGCGGCTCACGTCCTTCCACATCTCCGAGGATGGCAACTCCTTCATAGTAGATTCTCCTGTCCTGGCACACCAGCCAGAATCCCTCACACACCACTGCAGCATCACCGCCATCTCCTCCTCTTGAGCTAGGCAGCATCGCAGCATCACAGCACGGCCACAGCATATTCATCAGAGCACGGCCACAGCATATCCATCACAGCACGGCCGTATCACAGCAGCACACAGCACGGCTACAGCATCGCAGCACGGTCCCAGCATCTCAGCATCACAGCACGGCCACAGCATCTCAACATCACAGCACGGCCATATCACAGCAGCACACAACACGGCCACAGCATCGCAGCACACAGCACGGCCATATCACAGCAGCACACAGCACGGCCACAGCATCGCAGCACGGCCACAGCATCGCAGCACGGCTACAGCATCTCAGCAGCATCACAGCAGCCGACATCAGCAGTAGCAGGCTATGGTCAGTTGCTCGAGGTGAGGTGAAGTCACTTCAGGTCATCAACAGCAGGTGCGGTCACCCATCCCTGGCAACTGCGGGTAACTGGCGGTCTGCAGGTGATGGTCACAGAGGCTGGGTGATGCAGACACCCACTACACAGATGACAGACCAGGGCAGCAATACATCTACTGGGGCACATCAACTGAGTGACTGGGCACATCAGGTGGACAGCAATCATAGGCAACTCTTCAATGGGTGACAGTTGTGGGTGAGTCTTCCAAGGCGGGCTGGGTGACTTCTCATTCCTCTGTAAATATTCAATTTCGGCCAGTAATTGCTTCCCCCAAAAGTCTCACCCAAATACTGATATTCCCCACCATTTATCTCAAACCAACAACCAACTCCACCAAATATAATATTACACCCAAACAATTACTCAGACCCACCGTCTGAAAAAAGGTCAGTTAAGGTCACTAGGATTATAATATCACACTGATATTTACTTTAACTTTACACACACAAGAAAAGAAAATGGTAGCATAACATAAGTATAACCGAGCAGTAAAAAATAAGGCACATGGAACTGGTTCCTACTATAAAAATAATAAGAACCACCACCGCTTAGACACCATGTCATGTAGGGGGGTAAATGATTAGGGGAATATGGGGGTAAGAGGGTCAGTAGGCAGGGGACAGGCAGGCGAGGTGGTAGGAGATGACAGGAGAGGTGAGCGGTAGGTAGGTAATGTGAGGTCACTGGTGACTACAACTTCACCTCTCATTACTCTACCCACCACTCCACACTACTCACCCTCTCACTACTTTAACTAAACATAAATGGAGAAAATAACGGGGACAGTGAATATTACTATTCTACTCACAGTTTATTATTAAGTCCTTGTACAATAATATATTTGGGAACAGGAGACATTATTGTGGTTTAGATAAATGGGATGGTATGTATAAGCAGTGAGACAGGGAATACAATCAACTTGACCAAAATGAATGTAACTTACAATATAGTTCCGAGGGCAGTTCATCACAGGAACTAAGCCACAGGTCCCAAGACCTACGCAGCATGAGTACTGCGCCAAGCCTGTACTCTGCCCAATGCCTCCAACAGTCTCCTCCAGAGACTTCAGCAGCCTTCTCCCGAGCCCTGCACCCCAGCAGCAGCTCCGCTCGAAGTCTCTGCTCAGGAGCTCTGCACCCCAGCAGCAGCTCCGCTCGAATCTCCTGATCATGCTCTTCCTTGGGCTTTTATGGTGGTCCAAGCACCCTCCACAACCACGTGTATGACCTGACGCCTAGGTCTGACACAGTCAAGAACAAAAGACTTCAGACGTGGGCGTGGCTACAGATGTTTGCCAAGGCAAGGTGTGACCATATAATTGGTTAAATTAGGTCTCCCCAGAGACCTCACAAGCCCAGCTGAACTACATCACATGCTCACAGACAAGGAGAAAATCCTAGAGAGATGGGCAGAACATTTTGACAGCGTGCTGAACCATCCATCCCCCATCAACGATGAAGCCATCGAACGTCTACCTCAGATTCTGACCAACGAGACGCTGAATGCCATCCCCACTTTGGAGGAGACTCGGCAAGCAATACGTCAACTGTCCAGTGGCAAAGCTCCTGGGTCTGACGCCATCCCAGCTGAAGTCTACAAAGAAGGCGGAATGGCACTGGTAGAGAAACTTCACAAACTCTTCCAGCTTGTGTGGCAGCACGAGACAGTTCCTCAGGACTTTAAAGATGCTTCCATCGTGCATCTCTACAAATGAAAAGGAAACCGCCAGGCATGCGACAACCACCGTGGTATCTCCCTGCTCTCCATCGCAGGCAAAACCCTGGCTAGAGTTCTACTCAATTGGGTCAACGAACATCTAGAGCAAGGACTCCTACCTGAAAGCCAGTGCAGCTTCCGGAAAGATCGCGGGACTATCGACATGGTGTTCGCTGCTAGACAGCTACAGGAGAAATGTCAGGAACAGAACGCCGACTTGTACTCCACCTACGTCGATCTGACCAAGGCCTTCAACACCGTTAGTAGAGAGGGCCTTTGGAGAATCATGGCGAAGTACCGCTGCCCAAAGACGTTCATCGCCATCGTACGCCAACTTCACGATGGAATGCTGGCCAGAGTCCAAGACAACGGAGAGACGTCTAAACCATTCCCAGTCTCAAATGGAGTGAAACAAGGCTGCGTGCTTGCTCCCACCCTGTTCAGCCTTATGTTCTCGGCCATGCTTACAGACGCATTCAGGGACACAAACGCAGGAATCTGAATCAGGTACCATACAGATGGGTCTGTCTTCAACCTCAGGAGGCTTCAAGCAAAAACCAAGGCTGCAACTGACACCATCAATGACCTGCTATTTGCTGATGACTGCACCCTCAATGCTGCTTCAGAAGCCGCCATGCAGCACAGTGTTGACAAATTCTCTGACGCCTGCAACAACTTCGGGCTGACACTCAGAACAACGAAGACTGAAGTGATGCACCAGCCTGCTCCGGGAAAGACGTATGTTGAGCCAAACATCACCATCAACGGGCAGCGACTGAACGCCATAGACAAATTCACCTACCTCGGCAGTACCCTTTCCAGAAACGTTGTCATCGATGATGAGGTGAATGCCAGACTTGCCAAAGCCAGTGCCACCTTTGGCAGGCTCCACAAGAATGTATGAAACCGAAGAGGCATCACCACAAGCACCAAGATTAAGGTGTACAGAGCCATAGTCCTCACCGCACTTCTCTATGGCTGCGAAACCTGGACTGTCTACAAACATCACGCCAGAAAGTTGAACCACTTTCACACCACACGGCTCAGAAAAATTCTCGGCATCAAATGGCAAGATAAGATCCCAGACACAGAAGTGCTGACTACAGCTGGCCTGCCTAGCATCTACACCATCCTAATGCAGACACAGCTTCGCTGGGCAGGTCACGTTGCTCACATGCCAGACCACCGGCTGCCAAAGAAACTCTTGTTTGGCGAACTGCAGCATGGAAAGCGCTCTCAAGGAGGCCAAAAGAAGCACTACAAGGACACCCTTAAGACTGCTCTGAAAGCTTTCAACATCAACCACACCATGTGGGAGCTGATAGCTCAGGACAGGAATGACTGGCGAGCAGTTGTCCAGAAAGGGGCAACATCCTGCGAGGCAAGCAGAATCTCACTAGCTGAGCAGAGAAGACAGGCGAGGAAGAACAGAGCCATCAGACCCCTCGATGCCGCCACCCTTCCCTGTCCACACTGCCAGAGAACGTTTCATGCACGGATTGTCCTGACAAGTCATCTGCGTACCCACCAACTTCGACCCCAGGATGATTAGATGGTCCTTGTCAAATCGACGGACAAACAATACTCAGATGTCTAGACGCCAATCTCAGGTTTGCCAATCTCCCATATGCTGCAGCAGTTATTTGATTGTGTGCCTCAGGGGACATGTTCATTATAATGCTTACTCCAAGATTCTTTTCTTTAAGTGACATTGCAGCTTTTGATTTCCTAACCTGTACTCCGTCTGTGGTCTTCTGTGTCCTTCCCCAATCTTCATGACCTTACACTTACTGGGGTTAAACTCCAGGAGCCATTTGTTGGACCAGACTTGTAGTCTGTCCAGATCCCCTTGTCATCTTAACTGATCCTTGGCGGCTTGTATTCTCATCAGTTTCACATCATCAGCGAACAGCGACACTTCTGAATCTATTCCTTCCACCCTATCATTCACGTATACAAGAAACAGCACTGGACCTAGGACTGACCCTTCTGGAACCCCACTCAACACGTGCGCCCACTCTGACACTTCACTACGTACCAACACTCGTTGTTTTCTTCCTGTCAAGTATTCCCTGTTTCATTGCAGTACTTTCTCTATTATTCCTGCCTGGTTCTCTAATTTTTGCACCAGTCTCTTGTGTTGTACTGTCAAAAGCCTTCTTGCAGTCCAAAAAGATGCAATCTAACCATCCCTCTCTCTCCTGTCTTCTGTTATCTTATCGTAGAACTGAGTAGATTTATGGCACAGGATTTCCCATCTCTGAAACCGTGCTGATTGTCGTGTATGAGCCCAATCTTTTCAAGGTATTCCACCACTCTTCTGAAAATCTTTTCCATGACTTTACATACTATACAAGTCAGTGACACTGGTCTGTAGTTTAATGCTGCCTGTCTCCTTTCTTAAAAATTGGAACTACATTTGCTGTCTTCCACGCTTCAGGCAACTGCCCATTTTCGATAGATTTACTGAAGATTGCCGTTAGCGGTACAACAGTTCCTCTCCTCCCTCCCTCAGTATCCATGGAGATATGTTATTAGGTCCCACTGCCTTTGAGGGATCTAGTTCACTAAGCAGGTTCTTCACCTCTATCTTGGTTATGTGTATTGTCTAGCCTGCACCTGCTGGTGGACCCTACCTCCACGGTTTGCTGGAAGCATTCCTGTCTCTATTGTGAATACTTCTCTAAATCTTGTGTTTAGTTCATCACATACTTCCTGATCACTCTTTGTGAGCTCCCCTCCTCCTTTCCTCAGCCTGATCACCTGGTCCTTGGCTTTTTATGCTATGCCATTCTCGTATTGCCTCTGGGCCTCTCTCCTTATCCCTGCATATTCGTTTCTGGTTCTTCTGCTCAACTCCTTGTTTTCTTGAGTCATTTGCTTTCTATACCTTTTCCATGCTCTAGCACACTTGGCTTTGGGCTTTTTACACCTCCAGTTAAACCATGGGCTCGCTATGCTCTTACCATTTTTTATGTTACCCTTTGTTATGAACTCTTCTTCCTTGCACTTAGTGGTCACTAGTTCCATCATTTCATTTACCGTCTTTTCCTCTAGTTCTATTTCCCACTGCGCATTATGCAGGAAACTTCTCATTCCTATGTAGTCCCCTTTTTTGAAGGTCAGCTTCTCTCGTTGTGCTGCTGCATTCTCCACTATTAACTCTACAAGGTATTCAAAACTCAGGACATCATGATCACTAGTGCCAAGGGGTCTTTCGTGTGTGATATCCCCTATGTCTGAACTATTCAAGGTGAATAAGAGATCAGCCTTACTGCAACATCCTCTCCTCTCTCTCTGGTTGTATCCCTAACATGTTGGTACATGAAGTTCTCCAATACAGTCTCCAACATCTTAGCCCTCCATGTTTCTGGTCCCCCATGTGGCTCTAGGTTTTCCCAGTCAATCTCTTTATGATTGAAATCCCCCATTATAAGTAATTTTATCTTACCCATACGAGCTCTCCTGGCCACTTCGGCTAGTGTATCCACCATTGCCCTATTGCTCAAGTCATACTCTTGTCCTCCTGTTGTTCAGTCGGGGGTTATACATCACCGCTATCATCACCTTTTGGACCCCCAGTCTGAAGTGTTCCTACAAAGAAGTCGTCTGTTTCCCTTCTGTCCATTCCTCCCATTTCCTCAAAACTCCACTGGTTTTTGATGAGCAGTGCTACTCCTCCCCCTCTGTTCTCTCTGTCTTTCCTCATAATCTGGTATCCAGGTGGAAAGATTGCATCTGTTATCATCCCTGTAAGTTTTGTCTGTTAGTGCTATGATGTCAGGTGATGTATCAATGATTCGTTCTTGCCACTCTTCACTCTTATTTGTTATTCCATCTGCATTGGTGTACCATACGTATAGCTTCCTTTCCATTACTGTATTTTGGGAAATGGAAGAGGAAGGTGCAGGCTGGTAGGGTGGGAGGCAGGGTAGAATATTATGGGAGGTTGCTGTGATTGTGAAATTAGTGCTTAGGTGGGTGGGGGCTATGGAGTGTGGTTTGTTTCTGGTTATTGGGTTTGGTTGATATGTGGTGACAGGGGTTGAGGGGTTTCTGTAAGCATTTGTGTTTGATGTTCCCCCAAAGGCTGAGCTTACCTGTCTATCGTTGCCTGTCCTGTCTCTCTTTCTTTTCACTGCTTTTGTCTTGCTCTCAATTTCAGTTGTTCCCCCTTCCTGTCGTGTTCTGTCTCGACTGAGGTACACTAATTGATAGTCTGGAGAGTCCTTTAACAGTTTACCTGGAGTTTACCTGGAGAGAGTTCCGGGGGTCAACGCCCCCGCGGACCGGTCTGTGACCAGGCCTCCTGGTGGATCAGAGCCCGATCAACCAGGCTGTTACTGTTGGCTGCACACAATCCAGCATATGCACCACAGCCCGGCTGGTCAGGCACCGATTTTAGGTGCTTGTCCAGTGCCAGCTTGACTGTCAGGGGTCTATTGGTAATCCCCCTTATGTATGCTGGGAGGCAGTTGAACGGTCTCGGGCCCTTGACACTTATTGTATTGTCTCTTAACGTGCTAGTGACACCCCTGCTTTTCATTGGGGGGATGTTGCATCGTCTGCCAAGTCTTTTGCTTTCGTTGTGAGTGATTTTCGTGTGCAAGTTCAGTACTAGTCCCTCTAGGATTTTCCAGGTATATATAACCATGTATCTCTCCCGCCTGCGTTCCAGGGAATACAGGTTCAGGAACTTCAAGCGCTCCCAGTAATTGAGGTGTTTTATCTCCGTTATGCGTGCCATGAAGGTTCTCTGTACATTTTCTAGGTCAGCAATTACACCTGCCTTGAAAAGTGCTGTTAGTGTGCAGCAATATTCATGGGCTTTGCGTCCCTAGTTTTGAAGGTTTTCATTATCCATCCTGTCATTTTTCTAGCAGCTGCGATTGATACGATGTTATGGTCCTTGAAGGTGAGATCCTCCGACATGATCACTCCCAGGTCTTTGACGTTGGTTTTTCGCTCTATTTTGTGGCCGGAATTTGTTTTGTACTCTGATGAAGTTTTAATTTCCTCATGTTTACCCTATCGGAGTAATTGAAATTTCTCATCGTTGAACTTCATATTGTTTTCTGCAGCCCATTGAAAGATTTGGTTGATGTCCACCTGGAGCCTTGCAGTGTCTGCAATGGAAGACACTGTCATGCAGATTCGGGTGTCATCTGCAAAGGAAGACACGGTGCTGTGGCTGACATCCTTGTCTATGTCAGATATGAAGATGAGAAACAAGATTGGAGCGAGTGGCTTCTGTTGTTGTATCCTCTTCCATACTATGTCTGTCTTGAATGTCAGTTTGATTGGTCGAATTTTTTCCTCAAATATCCCCCAAGTATGTGAAAATTTTCTACCTGAGACATGTCCTTCTCTCCTGTTATTGCAATGATGTTCTTAATCTCTGTTTCCTCCCAATGTTTTCTTTCATCATAGTTTTTCTCTTCAGACTTATGAAGCCCATGAATAATTATTGACCTCTCCCTCTCTTCTTCCCATTTCTTTTCCCTCCATATTTCTGGATCTGATTGAAGCATCTCCTTTTTTGTTTCTCTTATCTCCCGGACACCCTGATGGCCTGATATTACTGCTGCCAAAGACATCTTAGTTCCATTCCTTCCTTCAATCCCCTTGCTGCCTGCTGATGTGCCCATTTTGGTCACCTTACTCCTTGGAGACCTCATCTTTATATCCTGCTTCAGTACATCTATTTCTTCCTCCAGTCTCTGTATCTTTACCTCAGCTACCACAGCTCGTGATTCCCCCTTCTTGCTCTCTGCAGATATCTTCTCTAACATGTTATTGCAAAGCTCATTTAAATACCTTTTTTTCCCCAGTCTTGTTCCATTTTGTTCTTTAGCTGTTCCACCTATTCTTCCTTTTCAGACAAGCCATCATCAGTTCCCTTGCCTTTACGTCCTCCCTTTTGAGCTCCCATTTTTTTTTATCCTGTTAGGATGCTCTAGCTCCTTCAACTATGTGTAAAAAGAGTGTATGTGTGCGTGTGTGTGTGTGTGTGTGTGTGTGTGTGTGTGTGTGTGTGTGTGTGTGTGTGTGTGTGGGTGTGTGGGTGGGTGGTGAGAGGGGGTATTTATGAGCTAATGTGTTAGGTTTGTCTGAGTATGAGTATACATGTGCGTATGTGTGTGTGTGTGTATGATTGTGTGTGCATGTTTGTATATGTGCGCGCGCACGCTCGTTTGTTTTAGTCTTTGAAATAAAAAGGGAGGGGGTCACTGCATCACCATAGGCTCTGCTGCTCTTTTGAAGATTATAGAATTATTTCACACCCTATTCCTTATTAATATATAGTAATATTTACTACTATAATACTTGTGTACAAGCGTGTTTTTGTTTGTGCCTTCGTGTTTACTAGCTTGTCGCTCTTTGAGATAAAGGGGGGGGGTCACTTTAACACGCTATTGTTGCTGTTCTAGGGTCGCCGGTACTCTCCAGGCCCAGGTCTGCACGCTAGGCTACGCTACTCTTTTGAAGATTATAGAAAGATTTCTCACACTATTCCATATTTATATATACTAATATTTACTATTATAATACTGGTGTACCCATGCATTTATGCATGTTCGTTTACTAGCTTGTTCTTTGAGAAAATGGGGGGGGGGGTCACTAGGCTACACAATTCTTCTGAAAATTTTTAGACAGCTTACTAAATATTGTCAGTGTTACCTCTATCTATCTCCTGGCACTGAAAGTTAGGGAGAGAGTGATGGTATATTATACAACCAGCAGGGCGAGACACTGACGCTTTAGACATCAACCAAAATTGCTCCCACACATAGGCAAGTGTAGTCGTCTGCACAGCAATGGAGGCTCCTGGTGGTGGCTTCTATGATCTTCGGTTTGTAACTCTCTCCGTAGCTTTATCATGCATTCAAGTTTTTATTTTTTTTAATGTTAATAATTTGGTAATCACTCTTTTTTTTCTTTAGTATTATGGTCATAAAAAATCTGATGATATTAACTGTAGTCACAACACCAGTTGCTGGGGATTGACTAAAATTTTGTTTCCTTTCATTAATAACTTTATCACTCGTTTACGACCGTATCACTACACTGCTGCTATAACCGACCAGATATCTGTATTTATTTGTATTTAAGGTCCCAACCTTGACCCATTAAATATGTTTAGATTATTCGTGTCAACACTGCCACCGGCAGCCTGTCCAGCTGATTGTTACCCTCCCTCACACAACTCTAAAGTAAAATCACCCGCATTCAAAATTAAATTGTAAAATTCTTGATCTTATCACATTATTGACACACTGGAAAGCTATTACACTCTTGTAGGTATGTTCACTGATTCACTCACGTGCGACTGGTGTGGGTCGCATCCTGGGGGACAAGATTAAGGACCCCAATGGAAATAAGTTAGACAGTCCTCGATGACGCACTGACTTTCTTGGGTTATCCTGGGTGGCTAACCCTCCGGGGTTAAAAATCCGAACGAAATCTTATCTTATCTTTTCTTATGACCGCTCATAATAACTAGAAAGCTAATCTGGGGAGCACTACCGCTTCACTTGTGTGTGCGCGCTCGCGTGTTAGTTACCATTCTGTCCTTGGCACATGTAGATTAGACACTAGGCCTGTTGTATATGAGTGTGTGTGTGTGTATGTGTGTGTGTATGTATGTGTGTGTGTATGTATGTGTGTGTGTATGTATGTGTGTGTGTATGTATGTGTGTTAGTTACCATTCTGTCCTAGGCACATGTCGATTAGACACTAGGCCTGTTGTATATGAGTACGTGTGTACTCACCTAATTGTACTCACCTAATTGTGGTTGCAGGGGTCGAGACTCAGCTCCTGGCCCCGCCTCTTCACTGATCGCTACTGGATCCTCTCTCTCTCTGCTTCCTGAGCTTTGTCATACCTCTTCTTAAAACTATGTATGGTTCCTGCCTCCACTACTTCACTTGCTAGGCTATTCCACTTGCTGACAATTCTGACTGAAGAAATACTTCCTAACGTCCCTGTGACTCGTCTGAGTCTTCAGCTTCCAGTTGTGACCCCTTGTCCCTGTGTCCCCTCTCTGGAACATCCTATCTCTGTCCACCTTGTCTATTCCCCGCAGTATCTTGTATGTCGTTATCATGTCTCCCCTGAACCTTCTGTCCTCCAGTGTCGTCAGTCCGATTTCCCTTAACCTTTCCTCGTACGACATTCCCTTGAGTTCTGGGACTAGCCTTGTTGCAAACCTTTGTACTTTCTCTAACTTCTTGACGTGCTTGACCAGGTGTGGGTTCCAGACTGGTGCTGCATACTCCAGTATGGGCCTAACATACACAGTGTACAGTGTCGTGAACGATTCCTTATTAAGGTATCGGAACGCTATTCTCAGCTTTGCCAGGCGCCCGTATGCTGCAGCGGTTATTTGGTTGATGTGTGCCTCCGGTGATGTGCTCGGTGTTATGGTCACCCCAAGGTCTTTCTCCCTGAGTGAGGTCTGTAGTCTTTGTCCACCTAGCCTATACTCTGTCGGCGGTCTTCTTTGCCCCTCCCCAATCTTCATGACTTTGCATTTGGCTGGATTGAATTCGAGAAGCCAGTTACTGGACCACATGTCCAGCCTCTCCAGGTCTCTTTGCAGTCCTGCCTCATCCTCGTCCGATTTAATTCTTCTCATCAACTTCACGTCATCTGCGAACAGGGACACTTCAGAGTCTATTCCTTCCATCATGTCGTTCACATATATCAAAAATAGCACTGGTCCTAGAACTGACCCCTGTGGGACCCCGCTCGTAACAGGCGCCCACTGTGATACCTCTTCACGTACTATGACTCGTTGCTGCCTCCCTGTCAGGTATTCCCTTATCCATTGCAGTACACTTCCTTTTACGTGTGCCTGATCCTCCAGCTTCTGCACTAATCTCTTGTGGGGAACTGTGTCAAAGGCCTTCCTGCAGTCTAGGAAAACGCAATCTACCCAACCCTCTCTCTCGTGTCTTACTTCTGTTACCTTGTCATAAAACTCCAGGAGGTTTGTGATACAAGATTTGCCTTCCATGAACCCATGCTGGTTTTCATTTATAATCTTGTTCCTTTCCAGGTGTTCGACCACTCTCCTTCTGATAATCTTCTCCATGACTTTGCACACAATACATGTCAGAGACACAGGTCTGTAGTTTAGTGCCTCGTTTCTGTTTCCTTTCTTAAATATGGGGACTACATTAGCTGTCTTCCATTTCTCAGGTAGTTGCCCAGTTTCAAGGGATGTGTTGAAGATTGTGGTTAGAGGCACGCACAGCATCTCTGCTCCTTCTCTAAGGACCCATGGAGAGATGTTGTCCGGTCCCCTCGCCTTTGAGGTGTCAAGGTCACTTAAGAGCTTCTTCACCTCCTCCTCAGTTGTTCGTATGTCATCCAACACTTGTTGGTATATTCCCTCTTGATGTTCCCTTCTGTGCTGTCTTCCCACAGCCCTTCCTGTCTCTACTGTAAAAACTTCCTTAAATCTCCTGTTCAGCTCCTCACATACCTCCTGATCATTTCTTGTGAGTTCTCCACCTTCTGTCCTTAATCTGATCACCTGGTCTTTGACTGTTGTCTTCCTCCTGATGTGGCTATACAACAGTTTCGGGTCAGTCTTGATTCTCGATGCTATGTCATTTTCATACTGTCGCTGGGCCTCCCTCCTTACCTGTGCGTACTCATTCCTGGTTCTGCGACTGATCTCCCTTTTTTCGTGTGTTCTCTGCCTTCTGTACTTTTTCCATTCTCTACTGCACTTTTTTTTTGCCTCCTTACACCGTCGGGTAAACCAGGGGCTCGTTCTGGTCTTCCCGTTGTTTCTGTTGCCCTTGGGAATGAACCTTTCCACTGCCTCCTTGCATTTTGTTGCTACATATTCCATCATTTCATTTACTGGCTTTCCTGCCAGTTCTCTGTCCCACTGGACCTCCCGCAGGAAGTTCTTCAACCCTATGTAGTCCCCTCTTTTATAGTCAGGCTTTTCCCATTCTACTCCTGTTATTCTCTCCACTTGCAGCTCTACTATGTATTCAAAGCACAGAACCACGTGGTCGCTAGCTCCTAGGGGACTCTCATACTTGATGTCCTCAATGTCTGAGCTGCCCAGGGTGAACACAAGGTCCAATCTTGCTGGTTCATCCTCCCCTCTCACTCTGGTAGTGTCCTTAACATGTTGGTGCATGAGGTTTTCCAGCACCACGTCCAACATCCTGGCTCTCCATGTTTTGGGACCCCCATGTGGCTCCAGGTTTTCCCAGTCAATCTCCCTGTGGTTGAAATCCCCCATAACCAGCAACTTTGCTCTGCTGGAGTGAGCTCTTCTTGCCACCTTAGCAAGTGTGTCCACCATTGCTCTGTTGCTCTCTTCATATTCCTCTCTTGGCCTCCTGCAGTTCTGTGGTGGATTATACATCACTGCAATGACCACTTTGTGTTCCCCAGACTGAAGTGTACCTGCTATGTAGTCTCTTTCTCCCGTCTCATCTATTCCTTCCATTTTCTCGAATTTCCGTCTGTTTTTTACGAGCAGAGCAACCCCACCTCCCCCCCTGCCCCTTCTATCTTTCCTCATGATCTGGTATCCTGGTGGGAAGATTGCATCTGTTATTGTCTCCATGAGTTTTGTTTCTGTAACTGCTATGATGTCTGGGTAGTGTGTGTGGTAGTGTGTGTGGTAGTGTGTGTGTGTGTGCGTGTGTGTGTGTGTGTGAATGTGTGTGTGTGTGAATGTGTGTGTGTGTGTGTGAATGTGTGTGTGTGAATGTGTGTGTGTGTGTGTGTGTGATTTTGTGTATGAGTGTGTTAGTTACCATTCTGTCCTAGGCACATGTCGATTAGACACTAGGCCTGTTGTATATGAGTACGTGTACTCACCTATTTGTACTCACCTATTTGTGGTTGCAGGGGTCGAGTCCTAGCTCCTGGCCCCGCCTGGTAGTGTGTGTGGTAGTGTATGTGGTAGTGTGTGTGTGTGTGTACTCACCTAGTTGTACTCACCTAGTTGAGGTTGTGGGGGTCGAGTCCGAGCTCCTGGCCCCGCCTCTTTACTGATCGCTACTAGGTCACTCTCCCTGAGCCGTGAGCTTTATCATACCTCTGCTTAAAGCTATGTATGGATCCTGCCTCCACTACATCGCTTCCCAAACTATTCCACTTACTGACTACTCTGTGGCTGAAGAAATACTTCCTAACATCCCTGTGATTCATCTGTGTCTTCAGCTTCCAACTGTGTCCCCTTGTTACTGTGTCCAATCTCTGGAACATCCTGTCTTTGTCCACCTTGTCAATTCCTCTCAGTATTTTGTATGTCGTTATCATGTCCCCCCTATCTCTCCTGTCCTCCAGTGTCGTCAGGTTGATTTCCCTTAACCTCTCCTCGTAGAACATACCTCTTAGCTCTGGGACTAGTCTTGTTGCAAACCTTTGCACTTTCTCTAGTTTCTTCACGTGCTTGGCTAGGTGTGGGTTCCAAACTGGTGCCGCATACCCCAATATGGGCCTAACGTACACGGTGTACAGGGTCCTGAATGATTCCTTATTAAGATGTCGGAATGCTGTTCTGAGGTTTGCCAGGCGCCCATATGCTGCAGCAGTTATTTGGTTGATGTGCGCTTCAGGAGATGTGCCTGGTGTTATACTTACCCCAAGATCTTTTTCCTTGAGTGAGGTTTGTAGTCTCTGGCCCCCTAGACTGTACTCCGTCTGCGGTCTTCTTTGCCCCTCCCCAATCTTCATGACTTTGCACTTGGTGGGATTGAACTCCAGGAGCCAATTGCTGGACCAGGTCTGCAGCCTGTCCAAATCCCTTTGTAGTTCTGCCTGGTCTTCGATCGAGTGAATTCTTCTCATCAACTTCACGTCATCTGCAAACATGGACACCTCAGAGTCTATTCCTTTCGTCATGTCGTTCACAAATACCAGAAACAGCACTGGTCCTTGGACTGACCCCTGCGGGACCCCGCTGGTCACAGGTGCCCACTCTGACACCTCGCCACGTACCATGACTCGCTGCTGTCTTCCTGACAAGTATTCCCTGATCCATTGTAGTGCCTTCCCTGTTATCCCTGCTTGGTCCTCCAGTTTTTGCACCAATCTCTTGTGTGGAACTGTGTCAAACGCCTTCTTACAGTCCAAGAAAATGCAATCCACCCACCCCTCTCTCTCTTGTCTTACTGCTGTCACCATGTCATAGAACTCCAGTAGGTTTGTGACACAGGATTTCCCGTCCCTGAAACCATGTTGGCTGCTGTTGATGAGATCGTTCCTTTCTAGGCGTTCCACCACTCTCCTCCTGATAATCTTCTCCATGTTTTTGCATACTATATATGTCAGTGACACTGGTCTGTAGTTTAATGCTTCATGTCTGTCTCCTTTTTTAAAGATTGGGACTACATTTGCTGTCTTCCATGCCTCAGGCAATCTCCCTGTTTCGATAGATGTATTGAATATTGTTGTTAGGGGTACACATAGCACCTCTGCTCCCTCTCTCAATACCCATGGGGAGATGTTATCTGGCCCCATTGCCTTTGAGGTATCTAGCTCACTCAGAAGCCTCTTCACTTCTTCCTCGGTGGTGTGCACTGTGTCCAGCACTAGGTGGTGTGCCCCACCTCTCCGTCTTTCTGGAGTCCCTTCTGTCTCCTCTGTGAACACTTCTTTGAATCTCTTGTTGAGTTCTTCACATACTTCACGGTCATTTCTTGTTGACTCTCCTCCTTCCTTCCTTAGCCTGATTACCTGGTCCTTGACTGTTGTTTTCCTCCTGATGTGGCTGTACAACAGTTTTGGGTCAGATTTGGCTTTCGCTGCTATGTCATTTTCATATTGTCTTTGGGCCTCCCTTCTTATCTGTGCATATTCGTTTCTGGCTCTACGACTGGTCTCCTTATTCTCCTGGGTCCTTTGCCTTCTATATTTCTTCCATTCCCTAGCACACTTGGTTTTTGCCTCCCTGCACCTTTGGGTAAACCATGGGCTCATCCTGGCTTTTTCATTATTCCTGTTACCCTTGGGTACAAACCTCTCCTCAGCCTCCTTGCATTTTGTTGCTACATATTCCATCATCTCATTAACTGGCTTCCCTGCCAGTTCTCTGTCCCACTGAACCCCGTTCAGGTAGTTCCTCATTCCTGTGTAGTCCCCTTTCTTGTAGTTTGGCTTCATTCGTCCTGGCCTTCCTGCTTCTCCCTCCACTTGTAGCTCTACTGTGTATTCAAAGCTTAAAACCACATGGTCACTGGCCCCAAGGGGTCTTTCGTATGTGATGTCCTCGATATCTGCACTACTCAAGGTGAATACTAAGTCCAGCCTTGCTGGTTCATCCTCTCCTCTCTCTCTTGTAGTGTCCCTTACGTGTTGGCACATGAAGTTTTCCAGTACCACCTCCATCATCTTAGCCCTCCATGTATCTTGGCCCCCATGTGGGTCCAAGTTCTCCCAATCGATCTCCTTGTGGTTAAAGTCACCCATGATCAGGAGGTTTGCCCTGCATGCATGAGCTCTTCTGGCCACTCTAGCCAGTGTATCAACCATCGCTCTATTGCTCTCGTCGTACTCTTGCCTTGGCCTCCTGCTGTTCTGTGGTGGGTTATACATCACTGCTATTACCACCTTGGGACCTCCAGAGTGAAGTGTTCCCGCTATGTAATCACTTTCTTCTCCGCTGTCTCCTCTCTCCAGCTCATCAAAATTCCAGCGATTTTTGATCAGCAACGCCACTCCTCCACCCCCCCCTGTTCCCTCTGTCTTTCCTCAGGATTTGGTATCCCGTTGGAAAGATGGCATCTGTTATCATACCTGTAAGCTTGGTTTCTGTGAGAGCTATGATGTCCGGTGATGCTTCTTTGACTCTTTCATGCCACTCCTCCCACTTATTTGTTATTCCATCAGCGTTTGTGTACCATACCTTCAGTTTCCTTTCCAACACTGTGGTTTGGGGGGCCTGTGAGGGTGGGAGACCTGGTGGCATACTGTGGGATTCTATAGCTCGGTGTTGGGTGTGTGTGTGTGTGTGTGTGTGTTTGTTACCATTTTGTCCTAGGCACAGGTCGATTAGACACTAGGCCTGTTGTGTGTGTGTGTGTGTGCATGCGTGTGTGTGTGTGCGTGCGCGTTTGTGTGTGTGTGCATGCACGTGTGTGTGCACGTGTGTGTGCACGTGTGTGTGCACGTGTGTGCGCGCGTGTGTACACGTGTGCGTGTGTGTGCATGTGTGTGCGCGTGTGTGTGCGTGTGTGTGTGCGCGTGCGTATGTGCGCGCGCGTGTGTGTGTGTGCGCGCGCGCGCGTGTGTGTGTGCGTGCGCGTGTGTGTGTGCGCGCGCGTGTGTGTGTGCGCGCGCGTGTGCGTGTGCGTGTTTGTGTGTGCGCGCGCGCGCGTGTGTGTGTGTGTGTGTGTGTGTGTGTGTGTGTGTGTGTGTGTGTGTGTGCGCACGTGTGTGTCCGCGCGTGTGCACGTGTGTGTGTGTGTGCGCGCGCGCGAGCGTGTGTGTGCGTGTGTGTGCGCGTTTGTGTGTGTGTATGCACGTGTGTGTGCGTGTGTGTGCGCGCGCGCGTGTTTGTGCGTGTGTTTGTGCGTGTTTGTGCGTGCGTGTGTGCGCGCGTGTGCGCGTATGTGTGTGTGTGTGTGTGCGTGTGTGTGCGTGTGTGTGTGTGTGTGTGTGTGTGTGTGTGTGTGTGTGTGTGTGTACTCGTCTAATAGTGGTTGCAAGGGTCGTGTGTATTCACCTAGTTGTGGTTGCAGGAGTCGATTCAAAGCTCCTGCCTCCACCTCTTCACTGGCCGCTACTGAGTCACTCTTCCTGCTATGTGAGCTTTATCATACCTCTGCTTAAAGCTATGTATGGATCCTGCCTCCACTACATCACTTCCCAAACTATTCCACTTCCTGACAACTGTGTGACTGAAGAAATACTTTCTAACATCCCTGTGATTCATCTGAGTCTTCAGCTTCTAACTGTGTCCCCTTGTTGCTGTGTTCCATCTCTGGAACATTCTGTCTCTGTCCACTCTGCCGATTCCTCTCAATATTTTATATGTCGTTATCATGTCCCTCCTATCTCTTTTGTCCTCCACTGTCGTCAGGACGATTTCCCTTAACCTCTCGTCCTAGGACATACCACTTAGCTTCAGGACTAGTCTTATTGCAAACCTTTGCACTTTCTCTAGTTTCTTTACGTGCTTGACTAGATGTGGGTTCCAAAATGGTGCTGCATACTCCAATATGGGCCTAACGTACACAGTGTAGAGGGTCCTGAACGATTCCTTATTAAGATTCCTTATTAAGATGTTAGGTTTGCTAGGCGCCCGTATGCTACAGCAGTTATATGGTTGATGTATGCTTCAGGAGATGTGCCTGGTGTTATACTCACCCCAAGATCTTTTTCCTTGAGTGAGGTTTGTAGTCTCTGGCCCCCTAGACTGTATTCCGTCTGCTGTCTTCTTTGCCCTTCCCCAATCTTCATGACTTTGCACTTGGTGGGGTTGAACTCCAGGAGCCAGTTGGTGGACCAGGCCTGCAGCCTGTCCAGATCCCTTTGTTGTTCTGCCTGGTCCTCGTCCGATTGGATTCTTCTCATCAACTTCACATCATCTGCAAACAGGGGCACTTCGAATTGTATTCCTTCCGTCATGTCGTTCACAAATACCATAATGAGCACCGGTCCTAGGTCTGACTCCTGTGGAACTGCACTCGTCAAAGGCACCTACTCTGACACCTCGCCACGTACCAGGACTCGATGGTGTCTTCCTGACAGGTTTTCCCTTATCGATTGTAGTGCCTTCCCTGTTATACCAGCCTGGTCCTTCAGCTTTTGCACTAATCTTTTGTGTTGAACTGTGTCAAACGCCTTTTTTGCAGCCCAAGAAAATGAAATCTACCCACCCCTCTCTCTGTTGTCTTACTACTGTCACCCTGTCATAGAACTCCAGTAGGTTTGTGACACAGGATTTCCTGTCCCTGAAACCGTGCTCGCTGTCGTTGATAACCTCATTCCTTTTCTAGGTGTTCCACCACCCTTCTGATAATCTTCTCCATGACTTTGCATACTATACATGTCAGTGACACTGGTCTGTAGTCTACGGCTTTGTGTCTATCTCTTTTTTTTTTGAAAATTGGGACTACATTTGCTGTCTTCCATTCCTCAGGTAGTCGCCCGGTTTCGATAGATTCGTTGAATATTGTTGTTAGGGGTACACATAGTGCCTCTGCTCCCTCTCTCAGGACCCATGGAGAGATGTTATCCTGCCCCATCGCCTTTGAGGTATCTAGCTCACTCAGCAGCCTCTTCACTTCTTCCTCGGTTGTATGTATTGTGTGTAACACCT
>NC_091297.1:58193584-58198584 GCF_038502225.1 Cherax quadricarinatus
CCTCCTAGAAAACTAGTTAAATTCTTGACGCCTCTGACCACTACGCCACCGTCCTTCAAACGTTAGGAGCGGCCTGGATCCGGGATTCTACCTTCGTAACGACATATATGTAAGCGGACAGTTGAGTCATATTAGAAAATACTGACTAATACTAAAACGACTGGAATACTATAATGCACATTCGTATAATATTCACATCATTAATAATGAGTTTATCTGAAAGACGTGAACGGCAAGAAGGAATTATTTATTACGAAGCTGTGGTAAACATCACTGGAATTAGTAAAGAGATCTTCGCAAGTTGTGAGAGTTGGGCTTGACGGCGGGACCCGACGAATGGAGAATAAAAGCGACATGAAAATAGTATGTAAGACGCTGGATGTCCCATATCTTGCCAAGAAAAGAGCAATGGAAATGAGCCTATTTTTCATTTCCCAGCTGGAGGTATCAATTTGCCGATGAGGACCTCAGTTTTGAGTCGATATATACAGTCTCATTTAGAATGCTGTTTTCTCATCTACTTGTGTGATAGTCTTCAGCCTCGACCAGTGTTCACACTTTTACCATCATCATAGTATGTCAGGTATTCATGTAGTGATGTTTCGGCTGCTGTGGGACATTGTCACATCAAAAAACTTCAGTAGATTTCGAAACGTTGTTAGGTGTGAGGCTTATTCGTCTGTGTCTTTGATTCAGACGCACAAAACTAACACAGATGTACACAAAATAGAAATTAACATCCAAGATAAGCCAAAGAGAGGAAAAAATCTTATTAATTTAATTGAGAGTTGAAGATAATATGTAAATGTGGTAAATGATAAAACTGCTGAGTTAGAAGCAGAAATATGAAATATATTTTGAATATTTTATAGCGTGCTTAAACAATGAGTTGCAAATGATATATACGAATGAAATGTTTGCTCATTGAAATAATCAGAGACGAAGTTATGAAATTATTAATGAATATTACCATAAATGTTGCATAAAATAAAGCAAGGATGCCATGATTAAAGTTAGAGATAAATCAATAAGCGTAAAGGCACCAAGACTGTTCATCACCTTTGTACGTACACGAGAAATTACATAGGACCCCTAAGCTCTCAACTTAGTTTCTGATCAACTGCTTGCTGCTCGCAACAGCAGCCTGATTGATCACTCATCAAGCAGGAGACCTGGTCTGAGACCGGGCCTCGGGGGCGATGATCCCCCATAATCGACGACTGACAAACTACAGGTAAACCCAGATTTGGTGTATGGAATGTAGTTTACTGTAATCAGAAATTAAATCACGAAAATTATTAATTGACACTGTCAAAAAATAAAGCAGTAGGTATAGACTGATCAGCCGCATTTTCGAAAAGATCCGATAAAATTTGGAGGATAAATTAAAAATTCTAAAAAAGAAAATCTCTTCCATCTCACCGGGAAACTAATTCAGTGCTCTAACAAATTATATAATTAATTTTCCGTGGTACCCCCTCCCCCAAAGACCCCTGAGTGAACCCCTGAGACCCCCCGTGGAGGGACGCCCGGGGGAGACCCATCGGCTCTAAATTATAAGCTTGTCTCACTAACAAGTGTAGTTAATACGCTGGATAAAATCGTTGGAGGAAACCGGCAAAAAAAATAATAGATGGATTGTAACTCTCTCTCTCTTTGTGTATATATATATATATATATATATATATATATATATATATATATATATATATATATATATATATATATATATATATATATATATAATGTATGTATGTTTGTATATGTGGAGGAGGTGAATGTGTTCAGATATTTGGTAGTGGACGCGTCAGCAGATGGGTCTGTGAAGGATGAGGTGAATCATAGAATTGACGAGGGGAAAAAGGTGAGTGGTGCACTGAGGAGTCTGTGGAGACAAAGAACTTTATCCATGAAGGCAAAGAGGGGAATGCATGAGAGTATAGTTATAGCAACGATCTTGTATGGGTGTGAGACATGGGTGTTGAAAGTTGCAACAAGGAGAAGGCTGGAGGCAGTGGAGATGTCATGTCTGAGGGCAATGTGTGGTGTGAATATAATGCAGAGAATCCGTGGGATTACCAGAACTATTATTCAGAGGGCTGAGGAGGGGTCATTGAGATGGTTTGGACATGTAGTGAATTTGGAACGAAATAGAATGACTTCGAGAGTATATAGATCTGTAGTGGAGGGAAGGCAGTGTAGGGTTCTGCCTAGGAAAGGTTAGAAGGAGGAGGTAAAGGAGGTTTTGTGTGCGATGGGCTTGGACTTCCAGCAAGCGTGTGTGGGCGTGTTAGATAGGAGCGAATGGAGACAAATAGTTTTTAGGACTTGACGTGCTGTTGGAGTGAAAGCACGGTAACATTTATGAAGGGGTTCATGGAAACCGGCAAGCCGGACTTGAGTCCTGGAGATGGGAAGTACAGTGTCTGCACTCTGCAGGAGGGGTGTTAATGTTGCAGTTTTATAACTGTAGTGTAAGCATGCCTCTGGCAAGACAGTGATGGAGAATGATGAAAGTTTTTCTTTTTCGGGCCACCCTGCCATGGTGGGAAACTGCCGATGTGTTAATAAAAAAAATATATAGATAAGGTACCACCTCTAGAACTGGACTAGGGACAGCATGTTACTTGTACACCAACAGGCAAGACTGCTTAAATTGCTAATATCCTTTTGATACACCTTAGGGTTCACACTCACGGCGTATATACTCTGATAAATATACACTTTTGAGTGTGTGTATAAATGTCCTGGGAAGGATCAGGGCAAGCCTCCATGGTGAATTTCATCTCTTTCAACGGTCTACTAGTAGGAAATAATGGCGTTAATGTGTTTACAAACGATGCGAGAATCATATACACGGCAAGGGAAGTTTTTTTTAAGTTTGCAGGAGGAATAAATCTCACTTGTGTGTGCAGCAGCGGTGTGAAATCAGCGGTGTGTGCAGGAGCGGTGTGAGTAGCACAGTGTGTGCAGCAGCAGTGTGTGTGCAGCAGCAGTGTGAAAGCAGCGGTGTGTGCAACAGCGGTGTGAGGAACACAGTTTGTGCAGCGGCAGTGTGTGCAGCGGCAGCGTGAAAGCAGCGGTGTGTGCAGCAGCAGTGTGAAAGCAGCGGTGTGTGCAACAGCGGTGTGAGGAACACAGTTTGTGCAGCGGCAGTGTGTGCAGCGGCAGCGTGAAAGCAGCGGTGTGTGCAGCAGCGGTGTGAGTAGCACAGTGTGTGCAGCAGCAGTGTGTGTGTGCAGCAGCGGTGTGAGTAGCACAGTGTGTGCAGCGGCAATGTGAGCAGCGGCAGTGTGAGCAACGGCAGTGTGTGCAACAGCAGTGTGAGCAGCGGCAGTGTGAGCAGCGGCAGTGTGAGCAGCGGCAGTGTGTGCAGCAACAGTGTGTGCAGCAACAGTGTGTGCAGCAACAGTGTGAGCAGCGGCAGTGTGAGCAGCAACAGTGTGAGCAGCAACAGTGTGAGCAGCGGCAGTGTGAGCAGCAACAGTGTGTGTGCAGCAACAGTGTGTGCAGCAACAGTGTGTGCAGCAACAGTGTGTGTGTGTGCAGCAACAGTGTGTGTGTGTGTGTGCAGCAACAGTGTGTGTGTGCAGCAACAGTGTGTGTGTGTGCAGCAACAGTGTGTGCAGCAACAGTGTGTGTGTGTGTGTGTGTGCAGCAACAGTGTGTGTGTGCAGCAACAGTGTGTGTGTGCAGCAACAGTGTGTGTGTGCAGCAACAGTGTGTGCAGCAACAGTGTGTGCAGCAACAGTGTGTGCAGCAACAGTGTGTGCAGCAACAGTGTGTGCAGCAACAGTGTGTGCAGCAACAGTGCGTGCAGCAACAGTGTGTGCAGCAACAGTGTGTGCAGCAACAGTGTGTGCAGCAACAGTGTAACTGGAAGGATGTATATCTACCCTTAGAATCTATTTTAAACCCAACAAATCCCTTTTAAGCATTAAAGGTTTGAATGGTACAAAATAGGTGACAAGCAGTCTTAATAATTTTCATATTTTAAGTTTTAAGCCCAATTAAGCAATCAAATAAATGTATAATTCAGTGTAATTTTGATAAATGTCTCGTAAGGAATATTAGAAGTTCGTACAAATTAAAATCTTCATGACGTCCATTAATATTTTAATTTGTTAGATCAGATATTTATTATATAAAGTGTAGGTCCCTGGGGGTTATAAGTTACTTAATTATCACTAGAAAATCTTCTAAGTGTATTATCTAGAAATTCGTATATTATACTTGCCAGTTTTAAAATGGTTTTCTAATATATGGAACGCATATTGCTAAAGAAAATCATAAATTCTGACTAAAATTGGAATATGAAACTGTTGTGTCCAGCATTTTACAAACAATATAGTAAAAATAGGATTTTTTTTTTGTATTCGAACAAAGAAATTAATTCCAGATTTTAAACTGTTGAAATATGAAGACTTAATAGTTTTGCAACGACTCGTTGCAAACAAGTATACAAGTTATTATAAGAACAAGTACACAAGTTATTATAAGAACAAGTACACAAGTTATTATAAGAACAAGTACACAAGTTATTATAAGAACAAGTACACAAGTTATTATAAGAACAAGTACACAAGTTATTATAAGAACAAGTACACAAGTTATTATAAGAACAAGTACACAAGTTATTATAAGAACAAGCACACAAGTTATTATAAGAACAAGTACACAAGTTATTATAAGAACAAGTACACAAGTTATTATAAGAACAAATACACAAGTTATTATAAGAACAAGTACACAAGTTATTATAAGAACAAGTACACAAGTTATTATAAGAACAAGTACACGTGTTATTATAAGAACAAGTACACGTGTTATTATAAGAACAAGTACACGTGTTATTATAAGAACAAGTACACGTGTTATTATAAGAACAAGTACACGTGTTATTATAAGAACAAGTACACGTGTTATTATAAGAACAAGTACACGTGTTATTATAAGAACAAGTACACGTGTTATTATAAGAACAAGTACACGTGTTATTA
>NC_091297.1:58203584-58228584 GCF_038502225.1 Cherax quadricarinatus
CTCCCAGGTCTCTCACATTACTTTTCCTCTCTATTGTGTGATTGGAGTTTGTAGTATACTCAGTTCTAGTTATTATTTCCTCAAGTTTTCCATAACGGAGTAGTTGGAATTTGTCTTCATTGAACATCATATTGTTCTCCGTTGCCCGTTGGAAAACTTGGTTTATATCTTCTTGGAGGTTAACAGTGTCCTCAATGGATGACACACTCATGCAGATCCTAGTATCGTCTGCAAGAGATGATGCAGCGCTGTGGTTTACATCTCTGTCTGTCTGATATGATATGATATGTAGTAGTTGATTCCTGGAATCATGGTCGTAGCGGAGCACACCCAGGCTGGGTACGGTGCAGGCTGGAGGGACACGCAGCACATGCAAGAAATCATTATGCAGAAAAGTGTTTTGGTAAAGCTGCCGAAGTATCCAGAAGACATACAAAAGTAGGCTTTATTAGCATTAGCAACCCCAACGAGTTAATAACCCATAATTTCCCAAGAAAGTCAACCTTGCGGCTTATGTACGCTAGAGTCTCTCTCTTTTTAGGTCCTTCCAGTGGTGCGACACACACACCACTGGGCTTGTTCTTCATTATCAGTTTACTGCTAAATAACAGGGAGGGGCTGAGTGCTGGGAGACCTGCCCATACATCTAGGGATCGACCCCGGGTGCTCTCGGTTGCGAGCCAAGCCAGAAGCACTCTGAAAGTCGAAAAAGGGTGAGTCAGTCCCATGATGTGAGCAGCTAGTAACTAAGCTACTTATTGGAAAAATAGGACACAAATGCAGTGCAAAGAAATCCTTTATTGACAACGTTCCGCCCACGCAGTGGGCTTTTATTCAAGCCACGAACAAAAGAATCTTGAAGAGCATACTGCATGGGCGAGCAGTTGTCAATAAAAGATCTCATCACACTGCACTTTGTTTCCATCTTGTTGGTGTTTTATACCATTTCTCTCCAGATAATCTACACAGTGTAAAAAAAGAAAGCAGATGACGCTTCGATCCCGTGGTAAACCATTGTTAAGTCTCGAGTGAGAGAGAATCAGACGTGAGGAAGATGAGCAGAGAGCCAGGGACACGCCAGGTGTTGTGATGCTAATCTATCCTCTAAAGGGATTAAATTTATATTTATAGAACGATTTTTATTTTTTAATACAATGCACGAGTCAAAAAATGAGACTGATTCTTAAGCGAAACGTTAGTTGTGTACTGTATATCCACTGTTTGCTATTGTTGCTTCAAGGAAGGACGGGGGGGGGGGGACGCTTGGATGATAGTGAGGAGGTTCTTGATCCAAGGAACTGAAGTAACTTTTCTCTTTAAACCTTACTATCTCCCATTCCAAACCTGGCATGAACCCCACGAATTTAGCGCTTCCCCGTGAATGTAATTATAATAATTATAAGAATAAGTACAAGAAGAATATATTAATTTTATTATTATTAATGCTATTAATTTTTTATTATTAACTTTATTATTATTGTTAATTTTATTATTATTATTATTATTATTATTATTATTATTATTATTATTATTATTATTATTATTTCTAACTCATCTCTCTTACTTATTTTTTCATTTATTTGCACCATGTTATAATACGTTAAATTTGGGTTCTTTACCTTAACTAAACTTAAATTAACATATGTAAAAAAAATGTATTACATATTTGAGGAGGCGTTAAACCCGTAGGGGATCACACAATGCCTTGGGAATGGGAGGAAAACCCGGTTTGAACCATGGGAGCGTAAATGATATTAAAATAAGTTTGTATACAACCAAAAAACACAACGTGTGTGTGTGTGTGTGTGTGTGTGTGTGTGTGTGTGTGTGTGTGTGTGTGTGTGTGTGTGTGTGTGTGTGTGATACAGGTGTTAAGGTGGAGGGGATGCGAGAAGGGGGTGCAACACAGGTGCTAGCACACAGTTGTTAGCATATAACACAGGTGCTCACCGGGAGGAGGAACAACAACGCTCAGGAAAGCTGCCTCTCACTGGTGGTGCTTCCAACACAGCGCCAGACTAGCTTTTATTGAGACAAAGTATCTATGCTGTGTAAAACTTGAGCAAGTTATGTTTCTGATCTGCATAGAGATTTATGAAGTTATTTAGCTATGGGTAGAGCTTTATGACGTCATGTTTCTAATCTATGAAGAGCTTTATCAAGGTGTGATTAGCCATGTGTAAAGCTTTAACAGATCATGTTTCTGACAGCGTAGAGTATTACTGAGTTAGAGCTTGCTCCATAACGTGAGTTTTTTTTTTTAATATCAAACTGGTGTGTGTGTGTGTTAAGCAAGTAAAGCCAGGTGTGGTGGGGCATCAGATAAGGTGGATAAAGCTGTGTGTGTGTGTGGATTAGGGGGAGGGAGGAAGAGAGAGGGGTAGTGGCAGATAGAGGGAGAGAAGGAAAGGAAAGGGCGAGGGTTAAACCGGATTACGATATCTTATCCGATCTCATAATCTCCCAGTTGTGTGAGTGGTACTGTAGAGAGAATGGACAATGCGCAGTTCTTAAAAGCGGTGTAGTGATTAACTTGATAAACAGGTTTACAGGGAACTGTAGGATAAAAGTACGGCCATAATTACACAAACATATTCGTAAGGACATGTAAATACGGGCACGTAAGCAAGGACACGTACTAATGTAGATACGCAAACTAGCGAGTGTGTAAGGCATTAATTATTCAGTTGAAGCAGCCAGTAGCATGAGAGCTGGCCCCGCCAGCCTGGGTGACATCGTGCTTGACCACTCAGTTGTGGGTAATCACTCAAGCTGGCCTCCTACACTCATACTCTCTCTATTCTCACGTCAAAATCTGCTGGTATGAATGACTGTTCTCTGGCTAATTATTGTTATATTTCTGATTTAACTCTGTAAGTACTGTACTTATTGCAGTTAAGGAATACAAAGGTAAAGAAAAAACTACTTCTGTGTTTATCTTGCATTTCATTGCCAGGTTGTTCTTCGACGGGTGACTTAAAACGTGCGGCCAGGTATTGCAAACCTTGAATTTGCTACTTCTGTTCGTAATAGTGTGTATGGGTGTGCGTGCGTGCGCGTGTGCGTGCGTGCGCGTGTGCGTGCGTGCGCGTGTGCTTGCGTGCGCGTGTGCGTGCGTGCGCATTTCGGAGTAAATTCTTTTAATATTGAATGCTAAAGATTGACCTGCAGCTACTGTATCAAACCTCTTCTTAATTTTCAGCGATTGAATCCTGGAGAGTGAAAGGTAATCAGGTTTGATCCAAGGAAACAGAGTAGCTCTAAGTTCTCATATCGAAAATCCTTCCAGCTTAAGAAATGCTTTAATTTGCTCACTGTCACTCTCCCAGCATGTCTTAAGTATTATCTCTCTCCTCTAACATTCCTTCAGGGAGAAGACGGCTGGTGCCTCGAACGTACTTTTCGGGTGCTGAATAACCCATACTGGCTTTCTGCATCCTCATAATAATAATAGTAATTATAACAATAATAAAGAACAAAAAGGCACAATGCCTTGACTAGAACAATACACAGATAAACCACACATAGGAGGGAGAAGCTGAAGGACAAAGTTACGGTCCGACTTGGATTATTTACAAAGTCACACTAACACAAAAAAGAGAAGGAACCAGTATTTATAAATAGGCGAGCTGGACAGGGGCGGGACCAGGAGAGGAAGGAAAAGTAGTAGTGCTAGTGGTAAGGCTGGTAGTAGTAGTGATAGTACAAAGTAGGGGAGTGAAAGGTGAAAGGAAGCAAAAAAAACTGTGGAAAAAGTAGTTGGAATGGCAGTAGTTGTAGAAGTGGGGGTCAGTCAAAGGACAAGAAAAAAAACTGCAGGAGAGCTAAGGGTACACAGGAAGAGGGGAGAAGCTGAAGGACAAAACACCCTGAGGCAGAAGAAAGGAAAACAAAAAAGGAAAAACTAAGTAAGGAGAAGACGTTAAGAGAGGAGAGGAAAGGATCAGGTTAAGTCACGGGTGTTCTGAAGTTTGGGGCATTTGACAGTGTAATGAGAAAGGAAGGCATCTACCTACCTGGAGTCTACCCGGAGGGTATTCCGAGCACCAACGCACCGCAGCCCGATCCACAACTAGGCTTCCCGGTGTATCAGGGCCTGATCAACTAGCCTGTTACTGCTGGGCGCACGTAGCCCAACGTAAGAACCATAGCCCGGCTGATCCAGCACTGACTTTAGGTATCCGTCCAGCTCCCTCTTGAAGACAACCAGGGATCTATTGGTAATTGCCCTTATGGCTGGTGGGAGGCTGTTGAACAGTTTTGGGCCCCGGGCACTAATTGTGTTTCCTCTTAGTGTACTAATGGTGCCCCTACTTTTCATTGGGGGTATGTTGCATCGCCTGCCAAGTCTTTTGCTTTCGTAGGGAGTGATTTCTGTGTGCATATTAGGGACCAGTCCCTCTAAGATTTTCCAGGTGTATATTATGATGCATCTCTCGCCTGCGCTTCAGTGAGTACAAGTCAAGTGATTCCAAGCGTTCCCAGTAATTAAGGTGTTTGATGAAACTGATATGTGCAGTAAAGGTTCTCTGTACATTCTCTAGATTTGCAATTTCACCTGCCTTGAATGGAGCTGTTAGTGTAGAGCAGTATTCCAGCCTAGAGAGAAAAAGTGATTTAAAATGGATCATCATTGGCTTGGCATCTCTTGTCTTGAATGTTCTCATTATCCATATCATTTTCCTCGCAGATGTGATAGTGACACTGTTATGATCCTTGAATGTGAGATCCTCAGACATTACCACTTCCAGTTCCTTCACATTACTTTTCCGCTCTATTTTCTGATTAGAGTTTGTAGTATACTCAGTTCTAGCTTTTATTTGCTCCAGTTTTCCATAACAGTAGTTGGAATCTGTCTTCATTGAAGATCATATTGTTCCCCGTTGCCCATTGTAAATCTTGGTGTATATCTTCTTGGAGATTTGCCGTGTCCTCAATGGATGACACTTGCATGCAGAGCCTAGTATCGTCTGCAAAGGGTGATACGGTGCTACGGTTTACATCTCTGTCTGATATGAGAATGAGGAACAGGATAGGTGCGAGTACTGTGCCTTGTGGAACAGAGCTCTTCACTATGGCAGCTTCCGATTTAATTCTGTTTACCACTACTCTTTGTTTTCGATTGGTTAGAAAGTTGAAGATCCATCTGCCCACTTTGCTAGTTATCCCTTTAGTACGCATTTTGTGTGCTATTACACGATGATCGCACTTGTCAAAGGCTTTTGTAAAATCTGTGTATACATCTACATTCTGTTTGTTTTCCAAAAGTAAGATTCATACAAGGAAAGTTGTGTATAAGCGATGCTTCAACAAGACTGTGCCGACTGTGAAGTCTTGAGTAGGGTAGACAGTTTTAGCAGAGGAACAATCAGTAGGATGAGTGTGATCTTTAACATGACAGAATAGAGCATTATTAATGTAGGCAAGACTTCTTTAAAGTACTGAAGAGGACAAGAGGAGCGTGAAACAGAATAGACACCAGAGGTATCTACAGCAGGAGGAGAGGTACGAACTAGATTACTGTGAAGGGTGTTAGTTTGGCGAAATGTTTGATGCTTAAGAAACGGAGAGATTTGTTGAAAAAATTGGAAATATAGGGATGGCAGAGAACAGGAGATTTCACAGTAGTAAAGAGTTTGGTAGAGAAGAAAGACTATTTAGCACGTCAGAAGGCAGAGTTTATGAAATGAGAAGAGTGGTCCAGACGAGAGAACGAATTACGAAGAGTAGAAATTTCCGTTTTAATAATAATAATAATAAAATCTTATTTTACTACAAGTACATGTACATGGTATACAGGCCTAGCTGACATCAGTGACATACTACTATAAAGAAAGCCCCTTCTTATGCAGAGCATTTCGGGAAAATTAGGTCAGTTTCCCAGGATGCGACCCACACCAGTCGACGAACACCCAGGTACCCATTTTACTGATGGGTGAACAGGGACAGCAGGTGTCTTTTATGGAATACGTCCCTAATGTTTTCCAGCTGTACCGTATCCTCAAGGAACTGAGGGTCACAAATCCTGAGGGCATAGAGAAAGAAATAAGAACACTTTTCTTGACAGAGGGAGCATGGTAAGAAAAGTAGTGAGTGGGCATGTAATAATAATAATAGCAATAACACTAATAATAATAATAACACTAATAATAACATAATAGTAATAATAATCATCTAGGATTTGTTGATCATATCAACTCGTTACAGTGATGGACTGACTCTAGGGAGGTCGCTGGTGCGGGTCCTATGGTGACACTGCAAATCGTTTGCTCTCTCTCTCTCTCTTAAAGTAGTGGTCAGTGTTGACGAATCCATTCAGGGCAGGAGAGTTTGATTCAAATATTATTTAAGATCTTCAAGGAGCCAATAAGAATTTAAATATCTAGGAACACATAAATGACCACCTCAAATATGTACTCGCTGGTGCAGAAGTAAGAAATAAATTCATGATATGTAAGTGGAAGATACTTTAGATCCTGGTTCCAAATTTTTGCACTCATAACAAGGAGGGGTGTTAATGTTGCAGTTTAAAAACTGTAGTGTAAAGCACCCTTCTGGCAAGACAGTGATGGAGTGAATGATGGTGAAAGTTTTTCTTTTTCGGGCCACCCTGCCTTGGTGGGAATCGGCCAGTGTGATAATAAAAAATAATAAAAATAACAACATATTGGAGTAAGAGATATGGGAGAAAGTGTAGAATAAGCCCAGTGAAAGGCAGGGGTACAGTGGACACAATAAGAGAACATTGCTTCAGCATCCGTGACCCCAGACTTTTAAAACATCTTACGCAAAAGTTATCAGAAACTGCCGGAACGGGTGTGTAAGTCTTCAAGAGGAAACACAAGCAAGTTCCTCCGCCAAGTGTAATATCAACCCGGCCGTCAAGGACATGTGGGTCAGCGGGCCAGTAGCAGCAACAGTCTGGTGGAAGCAATTGCCAGACAAGCCTGGTCCAGGGGTGGGTTGTGGGAGTACGAAGACTCGAAACAAATCAAAATTTACAAAGGTACAAAAGAATCCTACTCAATCTGGCATTCCCTAACTAAATATCTTCTACCAGGAGGCGGTGCCGGGATCATCTCCGAGTGGCTCAGTCTTGGATCATCCTGGTCAGTCAGGCTGTTGGTACAGGCGACATACACATCGACGTTGGCAACAGAGCCCGGCTTTTCAGGAACAGCTTGTAGAGACTTTTCTTTTTCTTTATATAGTTTTTCCTCCTTGAAGACGGTGGTTTAATGGAGGGAGATATTGACAACACTGACCGTGTGCTGAGTTCTGTTTCTGCTCAGTGTGAACCTTCATTAACTCTTTTTTATCTCACTGGCACCCAGCCTCCAACCACTGTGCTCTCGTGAGTGACACCCAGCCTCCAACCACTGTGCTCTCGTGAGTCTGGCACCCAGCCTCCAACCACTGTGCTCTCGTGAGTCTGACACCCAGCCTCCAACCACTGTGCTCTCGTGAGTCTGACACCCAGCCTCCAACCACTGTGCTCTCGTGAGTCTGGCACCCAGCCTCCAACCACTGTGCTCTCGTGAGTCTGGCACCCAGCCTCCAACCACTGTGCTCTTGTGAGTCTGGCACCCAGCCTCCAACCACTGTGCTCTCGTGAGTCTGGCACCCAGCCTCCAACCACTGTGCTCTCGTGTTGTGAGTCTGGCACCCAGCCTCCAACCACTGTGCTCTCGTGAGTCTGGCACCCAGCCTCCAACCACTGTGCTCTCGTGAGTCTGGCACCCAGCCTCCAACCACTGTGCTCTCGTGAGTCTGGCACCCAGCCTCCAACCACTGTGCTCTCGTGAGTCTGGCACCCAGCCTCCAACCACTGTGCTCTCGTGAGTCTGGCACCCAGCCTCCAACCACTGTGCTCTCGTGAGTCTGGCACCCAGCCTCCAACCACTGTGCTCTCGTGAGTCTGGCACCCAGCCTCCAACCACTGTGCTCTCGTGAGTCTGGCACCCAGCCTCCAACCACTGTGCTCTCGTGAGTCTGGCACCCAGCCTCCAACCACTGTGCTCTCGTGTTGTGAGTCTGGCACCCAGCCTCCAACTACTGTGCTCTCGTGTTGTGAGTCTGGCACCCAGCCTCCAACCACGGTGCTCTCGTGTTGTGAGTCTGGCACCCAGCCTCCAACCACTGTGCTCTTGTGTTGTGAGTCTGGCACCCAGCCTCCAACCAGTGTGCTCTCGTGTTGTGAGTCTGGCACCCAGCCTCCAACCACTGTGCTCTCGTGTTGTGAGTCTGGCACCCAGCCTCCAACCACTGTGCTCTCGTGTTGTGAGTCTGGCACCCAGCCTCCAACCACTGTGCTCTCGTGTTGTGAGTCTGGCACCCAGCCTCCAACCACTGTGCTCTCGTGTTGTGAGTCTGGCACCCAGCCTCCAACCACTGTGCTCTCGTGTTTTGAGTCTGGCACCCAGCCTCCAACCACTGTGCTCTCGTGAGTCTGGCACCCAGCCTCCAACTACTGTGCTCTCGTGTTGTGAGTCTGGCACCCAGCCTCCAACCACTGTGCTCTCGTGTTGTGAGTCTGGCACCCAGCCTCCAACCACTGTGCTCTCGTGTTGTGAGTCTGGCACCCAGCCTCCAACCACTGTGCTCTCGTGAGTCTGGCACCCAGCCTCCAACTACTGTGCTCTCGTTTTTCTGAGTCTGGCACCCAGCCTCCAACCACTGTGCTCTCGTGAGTCTGGCACCCAGCCTCCAACCACTGTGCTCTCGTGAGTCTGGCACCCAGCCTCCAACCACTGTGCTCTCGTGAGTCTGGCACCCAGCCTCCAACCACTGTGCTCTCGTGTTGTGAGTCTGGCACCCAACCTCCAACCACTGTGCTCTCGTGAGTCTGGCACCCAGCCTCCAACCACTGTGCTCTCGTGAGTCTGGCACCCAGCCTCCAACCACTGTGCTCTCGTGAGTCTGGCACCCAGCCTCCAACCACTGTGCTCTCGTGAGTCTGGCACCCAACCTCCAACCACTGTGCTCTCGTGAGTCTGGCACCCAACCTCCAACCACTGTGCTCTCGTGTTGTGAGTCTGGCACCCAACCTCCAACCACTGTGCTCTCGTGAGTCTGGCACCCAGCCTCCAACCACTGTGCTCTCGTGAGTCTGGCACCCAGCCTCCAACCACTGTGCTCTCGTGAGTCTGGCACCCAGCCTCCAAGCCTCCAACCACTGTGCTCTCGTGTTGTGAGTCTGGCACCCAGCCTCCAACCACTGTGCTCTCGTGAGTCTGGCACCCAACCTCCAACCACTGTGCTCTCGTGAGTCTGGCACCCAGCCTCCAACCACTGTGCTCTCGTGAGTCTGGCACCCAGCCTCCAACCACTGTGCTTTCGTGTTGTGAGTCTGGCACCCAGCCTCCAACCACTGTGCTCTCGTGAGTCTGGCACCCAGCCTCCAACCACTGTGCTCTCGTGAGTCTGGCACCCAGCCTCCAACCACTGTGCTCTCGTGTTGTGAGTCTGGCACCCAGCCTCCAACCACTGTGCTCTCGTGTTGTGAGTCTGGCACCCAGCCTCCAACCACTGTGCTCTCGTGAGTCTGGCACCCAGCCTCCAACCACTGTGCTCTCGTGAGTCTGGCACCCAGCCTCCAACCACTGTGCTCTCGTGAGTCTGGCACCCAGCCTCCAACCACTGTGCTCTCGTGTTGTGAGTCTGGCACCCAGCCTCCAACCACTGTGCTCTCGTGAGTCTGGCACCCAACCTCCAACCACTGTGCTCTCGTGAGTCTGGCACCCAGCCTCCAACCACTGTGCTCTCGTGAGTCTGGCACCCAGCCTCCAACCACTGTGCTTTCGTGTTGTGAGTCTGGCACCCAGCCTCCAACCACTGTGCTCTCGTGAGTCTGGCACCCAGCCTCCAACCACTGTGCTCTCGTGAGTCTGGCACCCAGCCTCCAACCACTGTGCTCTCGTGTTGTGAGTCTGGCACCCAGCCTCCAACCACTGTGCTCTCGTGTTGTGAGTCTGGCACCCAGCCTCCAACCACTGTGCTCTCGTGAGTCTGGCACCCAGCCTCCAACCACTGTGCTCTCGTGAGTCTGGCACCCAGCCTCCAACCACTGTGCTCTCGTGAGTCTGGCACCCAGCCTCCAACCACTGTGCTCTCGTGTTGTGAGTCTGGCACCCAGCCTCCAACCACTGTGCTCTCGTGTTGTGAGTCTGGCACCCAGCCTCCAACAACTGTGCTCTCGTGTTGTGAGTCTGGCACCCAGCCTCCAACCACTGTGCTCTCGTGAGTCTGGCACCCAGCCTCCAACCACTGTGCTCTCGTGAGTCTGGCACCCAGCCTCCAACCACTGTGCTCTCGTGAGTCTGGCACCCAGCCTCCAACCACTGTGCTCTCGTGAGTCTCGCACCCAGCCTCCAACCACTGTGCTCTCGTGTTGAGTCTGGCACCCAGCCTCCAACCACTGTGCTCTTGTGTTGTGAGTCTGGCACCCAGCCTCCAACCACTGTGCTCTCGTGTTGTGAGTCTGGCACCCAGCCTCCAACCACTGTGCTCTCGTGCTGTGAGTCTGGCATCCAGCCTCCAACCACTGTGCTCTCGTGCTGTGAGTCTGGCATCCAGCCTCCAACCACTGTGCTCTCGTGCTGTGAGTCTGGCACCAGCATTTAAATGGGTGTGTCATGCACTATCTACCATATTTATCATCTGTCCATCCCGTAGCAATTTTTATGTGTTAACTATTATTTTTATTTCTTGCCAGTGTTTTACTCATTCTAAATTCTTGTGAGCAATAAGAATTCTCTGCACATTCCCTAGGTTTTGAACTTTCGCAGGTTTTTAAAGCTGTCGTGAATGCATAACAATATTCGTGTCAAGAAAACACATTTGCCTAAAGCGTATTGTTATTGGGTTGGCATCTTCTGTTGTGAGGGTTCTACAGTTTATCGTTTTCTATAGTTTTAATAGTTCTCTGTTTCAGTTTATATTTAACTTAAAAATCTGTCCCCCTGGAACATTATTTTCTGTGGCTCACTGAAAAATTTTGCGTTCTTGAGGTTGGAGGTTTGTTGTAACCTGAGGGAATGTTTCGCTCACACATACTGTAATATTCTGTTTTAAAGACACGTGAGCAAACACTAAAACATATTTATTAGAAGTCGTTTCGATCCTGGGACACTGATTAAGGTCCTAAGATCGAAACGTCTTCTAATAAACCACAATATTGTAAATGAAGGTTATTACAATTCAGTGATTTATCTCTATGCCAGATATGAGAATGTAAAAAAGTATTTTAGGTACATACTGTGTCCTGAGGAATAAAGATCTTTATAAACTGTGGAAGCTTCGGATGATATCCGATCGACTGTTGCTCTTTCGGTTCGAATTCTTAGGAAGCTAAAGATCCATCTGCACGCTTTTATAGCTATTACTGTTGCATGTATTTTAAGTGCTATTACGGTATAAATGACTTTGCAAAAAGGTTTATGCTGTGTATCCGTACACGACGTTGGCATATATGATGTTTTTTTCGGTGCAATAGCTTAGAGATTTGAACCCATGTTGCTGTGTATTTTGTAAATATTCTGATTCAATATGTTTAGCAATCTTATGTCATAGCACCTTTCAGTAGGGTAATGATGTGATGTGCGCCAGGAGTGACCTACTGCCTGGAATATTTACACACACACACACACACACACACACACACACACACACACACACACACACACACACACACACACACACACACACACACACACACACACACTCACACACACACTCACACTCAACGTTGCTGCTCTTTGCTCACTCAGGGGAAACCCTGTTTACCTGGCCTATACCTGCCAGGTGTGCCCAGTCATTTTTATTTCAGATCCAAGCTTTAACGTGTGGGCTTTTATGCACTGAAGCTGCACTTGTCTGAAGCCTCTCTTCCTGAGACTTTTATTGGATACGTTGTTGAAACTCTTTTACAAATTAGATTTTTATGCTAAACTGTTGTTCTGGTTTTGATTTTCAGCTGTTTAGTCTTAATATTTTGTTTTTTCCCTCCAATACTTACAAATTTACTTAATATTATTTGTTATTCACGTGACCACTTAAAATAACGTCCTGAAAAGTTTACACGAACTTTTTAACTGTGTATCATCAGTGTTGTGTATCATCAGTACTGTGTATCATCAGTGTTGTGTATCATCAGTGTTGTGTATCATCAGTACTGTGCATCATCAGTGTTGTGTATCATCAGTGTTGTGTATCATCAGTGTTGTGTATCATCAGTGTTGTGTATCATCAGTGTTGTGTATCATCAGCACTGTGTATCATCAGTGTTGTGTATCATCAGTGTTGTGTATCATCAGCACTGTGTATCATCAGTGTTGTTTATCATCAGTGTTGTGTATCATCAGTGTTGTGTATCATCAGTGTTGTGTATCATCAGTGTTGTGTATCATCAGCACTGTGTATCATCAGTGTTGTTTATCATCAGTGTTGTGTATCATCAGTGTTGTGTATCATCAGCACTGTGTATCATCAGTGTTGTGTATCATCAGCACCGTGTATCATCAGTGTTGTGTATCATCAGCACTGTGTATCATCAGTGTTGTTTATCATCAGCACCGTGTATCATCAGTGTTGTGTATCATCAGCACTGTGTATCATCAGTGTTGTGTATCATCAGCACCGTGTATCATCAGTGTTGTGTATCATCAGCACTGTGTATCATCAGTGTTGTGTATCATCAGCACCGTGTATCATCAGTGTTGTGTATCATCAGCACTGTGTATCATCAGTGTTGTTTATCATCAGTGTTGTGTATCATCAGTGTTGTGTATCATCAGCACTGTGTATCATCAGTGTTGTGTATCATCAGCACCGTGTATCATCAGTGTTGTGTATCATCAGCACTGTGTATCATCAGTGTTGTGTATCATCAGCACCGTGTATCATCAGTGTTGTGTATCATCAGTGTTGTGTATCATCAGCACTGTGTATCATCAGTGTTGTGTATCATCAGCACTGTGTATCATCAGTGTTGTGTATCATCAGCACCGTGTATCATCAGTGTTGTGTATCATCAGTGTTGTGTATCATCAGTGTTGTGTATCATCAGCACCGTGTATCATCAGTGTTGTGTATCATCAGCACTGTGTATCATCAGTGTTGTGTATCATCAGCACCGTGTATCATCAGTGTTGTGTATCATCAGCACTGTGTATCATCAGTGTTGTGTATCATCAGTGTTGTGTATCATCAGCACTGTGTATCATCAGTGTTGTGTATCATCAGCACTGTGTATCATCAGTGTTGTGTATCATCAGTGTTGTGTATCATCAGCACTGTGTATCATCAGTGTTGTGTATCATCAGCACTGTGTATCATCAGTGTTGTGTATCATCAGTGTTGTGTATCATCAGCACTGTGTATCATCAGTGTTGTGTATCATCAGCACTGTGTATCATCAGTGTTGTGTATCATCAGCACTGTGTATCATCAGTGTTGTGTATCATCAGTGTTGTGTATCATCAGCACTGTGTATCATCAGTGTTGTGTATCATCAGCACTGTGTATCATCAGTGTTGTGTATCATCAGCACTGTGTATCATCAGTGTTGTGTATCATCAGCACCGTGTATCATCAGTGTTGTGTATCATCAGCACTGTGTATCATCAGTGTTGTTTATCATCAGCACCGTGTATCATCAGTGTTGTGTATCATCAGCACTGTGTATCATCAGTGTTGTGTATCATCAGCACCGTGTATCATCAGTGTTGTGTATCATCAGCACTGTGTATCATCAGTGTTGTGTATCATCAGCACCGTGTATCATCAGTGTTGTGTATCATCAGCACTGTGTATCATCAGTGTTGTTTATCATCAGTGTTGTGTATCATCAGTGTTGTGTATCATCAGCACTGTGTATCATCAGTGTTGTGTATCATCAGCACCGTGTATCATCAGTGTTGTGTATCATCAGCACTGTGTATCATCAGTGTTGTGTATCATCAGCACCGTGTATCATCAGTGTTGTGTATCATCAGTGTTGTGTATCATCAGTGTTGTGTATCATCAGCACTGTGTATCATCAGTGTTGTGTATCATCAGCACTGTGTATCATCAGTGTTGTGTATCATCAGCACCGTGTATCATCAGTGTTGTGTATCATCAGTGTTGTGTATCATCAGTGTTGTGTATCATCAGCACCGTGTATCATCAGTGTTGTGTATCATCAGCACTGTGTATCATCAGTGTTGTGTATCATCAGCACCGTGTATCATCAGTGTTGTGTATCATCAGCACTGTGTATCATCAGTGTTGTGTATCATCAGTGTTGTGTATCATCAGCACTGTGTATCATCAGTGTTGTGTATCATCAGCACTGTGTATCATCAGTGTTGTGTATCATCAGTGTTGTGTATCATCAGCACTGTGTATCATCAGTGTTGTGTATCATCAGCACTGTGTATCATCAGTGTTGTGTATCATCAGTGTTGTGTATCATCAGCACTGTGTATCATCAGTGTTGTGTATCATCAGCACTGTGTATCATCAGTGTTGTGTATCATCAGCACTGTGTATCATCAGTGTTGTGTATCATCAGTGTTGTGTATCATCAGCACTGTGTATCATCAGTGTTGTGTATCATCAGCACTGTGTATCATCAGTGTTGTGTATCATCAGCACTGTGTATCATCAGTGTTGTGTATCATCAGCACCGTGTATCATCAGTGTTGTGTATCATCAGCACTGTGTATCATCAGTGTTGTGTATCATCAGCACCGTGTATCATCAGTGTTGTGTATCATCAGCACTGTGTATCATCAGTGTTGTGTATCATCAGTGTTGTGTATCATCAGCACTGTGTATCATCAGTGTTGTGTATCATCAGCACTGTGTATCATCAGTGTTGTGTATCATCAGTGTTGTGTATCATCAGCACTGTGTATCATCAGTGTTGTGTATCATCAGCACTGTGTATCATCAGTGTTGTGTATCATCAGTGTTGTGTATCATCAGCACTGTGTATCATCAGTGTTGTGTATCATCAGCACTGTGTATCATCAGTGTTGTGTATCATCAGCACTGTGTATCATCAGTGTTGTGTATCATCAGTGTTGTGTATCATCAGCACTGTGTATCATCAGTGTTGTGTATCATCAGCACTGTGTATCATCAGTGTTGTGTATCATCAGTGTTGTGTATCATCAGCACTGTGTATCATCAGTGTTGTGTATCATCAGCACTGTGTATCATCAGTGTTGTGTATCATCAGCACTGTGTATCATCAGTGTTGTGTATCATCAGTGTTGTGTATCATCAGCACTGTGTATCATCAGTGTTGTGTATCATCAGCACTGTGTATCATCAGTGTTGTGTATCATCAGTGTTGTGTATCATCAGTGTTGTGTATCATCAGTGTTGTGTATCATCAGTGTTGTGTATCATCAGTGTTGTGTATCATCAGTGTTGTGTATCATCAGTGTTGTGTATCATCACCACTGTGTATCATCAGTGTTGTGTATCATCAGTGTTGTGTATCATCAGCACTGTGTATCATCAGTGTTGTGTATCATCAGTGTTGTGTATCATCAGCACTGTGTATCATCAGTGTTGTGTATCATCAGCACTGTGTATCATCAGTGTTGTGTATCATCAGTGTTGTGTATCATCAGTGTTGTGTATCATCAGTGTTGTGTATCATCAGTGTTGTGTATCATCAGTGTTGTGTATCATCAGTGTTGTGTATCATCAGTGTTGTGTATCATCAGTGTTGTGTATCATCAGTGTTGTGTATCATCAGTGTTGTGTATCATCAGTACTGTGCATCATCAGTGTTGTGTATCATCAGTGTTGTGTATCATCAGTGTTGTGTATCATCAGTGTTGTGTATCATCAGTGTTGTGTATCATCAGTGTTGTGTATCATCAGTGTTGTGTATCATCAGTGTTGTGTATCATCAGTACTGTGCATCATCAGTGTTGTGTATCATCAGTACTGTGCATCATCAGTGTTGTGTATCATCAGTACTGTGTATCATCAGTGTTGTGTATCATCAGTACTGTGTATCATCAGTGTTGTGTATCATCAGTACTGTGCATCATCAGTTGTGTATCATCAGTACTGTGTATCATCAGTTGTGTATCATCAGTGTTGTGTATCATCAGTACTGTGCATCATCAGTGTTGTGTATCATCAGTACTGTGTATCATCAGTACTGTGCATCATCAGTGTTGTGTATCATCAGTGTTGTGTATCATCAGTACTGTGCATCATCAGTGTTGTGTATCATCAGTGTTGTGTATCATCAGTACTGTGTATCATCAGTGTTGTGTATCATCAGTACTGTGCATCATCAGTTGTGTATCATCCGTACTGTGCATCATCAGTTGTGTATCATCAGTACTGTGTATCATCAGTGTTGTGTATCATCAGTGTTGTGTATCATCAGCACTGTGCATCATCAGTGTTGTGTATCATCAGTACTGTGCATCATCAGTGTTGTGTATCATCAGTGTTGTGTATCATCAGCACTGTGTATCATCAGTTGTGTATCATCAGCACTGTGTATCATCAGTTGTGTATCATCAGTGTTGTGTATCATCAGTTCTGTGCATCATCAGTGTTGTGTATCATCAGTACTGTGCATCATCAGTTGTGTATCATCAGTACTGTGCATCATCAGTGTTGTGTATCATCAGTACTGTGCATCATCAGTTGTGTATCATCAGTACTGTGTATCATCAGTGTTGTGTATCATCAGCGTTGTGTATCATCAGTACTGTGCATCATCAGTTGTGTATCATCAGTACTGTGTATCATCAGTACTGTGTATCATCAGTGTTGTGTATCATCAGTACTGTGTATCATCAGTACTGTGTATCATCAGTGTTGTGTATCATCAGTGTTGTGTATCATCAGTACTGTGTATCATCAGTGTTGTGTATCATCAGTACTGTGTATCATCAGCACTGTGTATCATCAGCACTGTGTATCATCAGTACTGTGTATCATCAGCACTGTGTATCATCAGTGTTGTGTATCATCAGTGCTGTGTATGATCATTACTGTGTATCATCAGTACTGAGTATGATCAGTACTGTGTATCATCAGTACTGTGTATCATCAGTACTGTGTATCATCAGTACTGTGTATCATCAGTACTGTGTATCATCAGTACTGTGTATCATCAGTACTGTGTATCATCAGTGTTGTGTATCATCAGTGTTGTGTATCATCAGTACTGTGTATCATCAGTGTTGTGTATCATCAGTACTGTGTATCATCAGTACTGTGTATCATCAGTACTGTGTATCGTCAGTACTGTGTATCATCAGTACTGTGTATCATCAGTACTGTGTATCATCAGTACTGTGTATCATCAGTACTGTGTATCATCAGTACTGTGTATCATCAGTACTGTGTATCATCAGTACTGTGTATCATCAGTACTGTGTATCATCAGTACTGTGTATCGTCAGTACTGTGTATCGTCAGTACTGTGTATCATCAGTACTGTGTATCATCAGTACTGTGTATCATCAGTACTGTGTATCATCAGTACTGTGCATCATCAGTAATGTGCATCATCAGTACTGTGCATCATCAGTAATGTGTATCATCAGTACTGTGTATCATCAGTACTGTGTATCATCAGTACTTTCTCATCAGTACTGTGTATCAGTACTGTATCAGTACTGTATCAGTACTGTATCAGTACTGTGTATCATCAGTACTGTGTATCGTCAGTACTGTGTATCATCAGTACTGTGTATCGTCAGTACTGTGTATCATCAGTACTGTGTATCATCAGTACTGTGTATCATCAGTACTGTGTATCATCAGTGTTGTGTATCATTAGTTCTGTGTATCATCAGTACTGTTTCATCAGTACTGTGTATCAGTACTGTGTATCAGTACTGTTTCATCAGTACTGTTTCATCAGTACTGTGTATCAGTACTGTGTTTCATCAGTACTGTGTATCAGTACTGTGTTTCATCAGTACTGTGTATCAGTACTGTGTTTCATCAGTACTGTGTTTCATCAGTACTGTGTATCATCAGCACTGCATATCATCAGTCCTGTGTATCATCAGCACTGCATATCATCAGTACTGTGTATCATCAGCACTGCATATCATCAGTCCTGTGTATCATCAGCACTGCATATCATCAGTCCTGTGTATCATCAGCACTGCATATCATCAGTACTGTGTATCATCAGCACTGCATATCATCAGTACTGTGTATCATCAGCACTGCATATCATCAGTCCTGTGTATCATCAGCACTGCATATCATCAGTCCTGTGTATCATCAGCACTGCATATCATCAGTCCTGTGTATCATCAGCACTGCATATCATCAGTACTGTGTATCATCAGCACTGCATATCATCAGTCCTGTGTATCATCAGCACTGCATATCATCAGTCCTGTGTATCATCAGCACTGCATATCATCAGTCCTGTGTATCATCAGCACTGCATATCATCAGTACTGTGTATCATCAGCACTGCATATCATCAGTACTGTGTATCATCAGCACTGCATATCATCAGTACTGTGTATCATCAGCACTGCATATCATCAGTCCTGTGTATCATCAGCACTGCATATCATCAGTACTGTGTATCATCAGCACTGCATATCATCAGTACTGTGTATCATCAGCACTGCATATCATCAGTACTGTGTATCATCAGCACTGCATATCATCAGTCCTGTGTATCATCAGCACTGCATATCATCAGTCCTGTGTATCATCAGCACTGCATATCATCAGTACTGTGTATCATCAGCACTGCATATCATCAGTACTGTGTATCATCAGCACTGCATATCATCAGTCCTGTGTATCATCAGCACTGCATATCATCAGTCCTGTGTATCATCAGCACTGCATATCATCAGTCCTGTGTATCATCAGCACTGCATATCATCAGTACTGTGTATCATCAGCACTGCATATCATCAGTACTGTGTATCATCAGCACTGCATATCATCAGTACTGTGTATCATCAGCACTGCATATCATCAGTCCTGTGTATCATCAGCACTGCATATCATCAGTCCTGTGTATCATCAGCACTGCATATCATCAGTACTGTGTATCATCAGCACTGCATATCATCAGTACTGTGTATCATCAGCACTGCATATCATCAGTCCTGTGTATCATCAGCACTGCATATCATCAGTCCTGTGTATCATCAGCACTGCATATCATCAGTACTGTGTATCATCAGCACTGCATATCATCAGTCCTGTGTATCATCAGCACTGCATATCATCAGTCCTGTGTATCATCAGCACTGCATATCATCAGTACTGTGTATCATCAGCACTGCATATCATCAGTCCTGTGTATCATCAGCACTGCATATCATCAGTACTGTGTATCATCAGCACTGCATATCATCAGTCCTGTGTATCATCAGCACTGCATATCATCAGTCCTGTGTATCATCAGCACTGCATATCATCAGTACTGTGTATCATCAGCACTGCATATCATCAGTACTGTGTATCATCAGCACTGCATATCATCAGTACTGTGTATCATCAGCACTGCATATCATCAGTCCTGTGTATCATCAGCACTGCATATCATCAGTACTGTGTATCATCAGCGACATACAAAAATATACTGAATAACTCCTGACTATCGCCAACGATATAAAGCAGGAGAGTACCGAGTGTATATACACAAGTTGTGAAACACACACTCTCTCTCACACACACACACACACACACACACACACACACACACACACACACACACACGTCCTCATATACAACAGGCCTAGTGTCTAATCGACATGTGCCTAGGACAAAATGGTAACTAACAATTACGTCGCTGCTCCGTGACTGCTCGCACAAAAACATTCAAACTTTACGCTGCTCACTTTCATCGAAATGTCAATGGTGCAATTGACTATTCTTGTCATTTCAAAAGAGTTTATCAAAATGCTATAAAATTACAATACAACGCATACAAAACCTATTAGTAAATTGGCTTTAAATATCCAATGTGAATATTTAGTGTTATATTAAAAAACTCATTAACGATCGTCAGTAGTGTGTGGCAGCAGCCTCGGGCACAGTGTGGCAGCAGCCTCGGGCACAGTGTGGCAGCAGCCTCGGGCACAGTGTGGCAGCAGCCTCGGGCACAGTGTGGCAGCAGCCTCGGGCACAGTGTGGCAGCAGCCTCGGGCACAGTGTGGCAGCAGCCTCGGGCACAGTGTGGCAGCAGCCTCGGGCACAGTGTGGCAGCAGCCTCGGGCACAGTGTGGCAGCAGCCTCGGGCACAGTGTGGCAGCAGCCTCGGGCACAGTGTGGCAGCAGCCTCGGGCACAGTGTGGCAGCAGCCTCGGGCACAGTGTGGCAGCAGCCTCGGGCACAGTGTGGCAGCAGCCTCGGGCACAGTGTGGCAGCAGCCTCGGGCACAGTGTGGCAGCAGCCTCGGGCACAGTGTGGCAGCAGCCTCGGGCACAGTGTGGCAGCAGCCTCGGGTGGTTATTTTGATGCACAAAATAATGATTTAAATTTACAAAATCGGCCGAAATGACAACAGCGTTGTATGACTCGTACAGGTTTAACACTTGTTTATAGTTTACCTGGAGAGAATTCAGGGGGTCAACGCCCCGCGTCCCGGTCTGTGACCAGGCCTCCTGGTGGATCAGAGCCTTATCAACCAGGCTGTTACTGCTGGCTGCACGCAATCCAACGTACGAGCCACAGCCCGGCTGGTCAGGTACCGACTTTAGGTGCTTGTCCAGTGCCAGCTTGAAGACTGTCAGGGGTCTATTGGTAATCCCCCTTATGTATGCTGGGAGGCAGTTGAACAGTCTCGGGCCCCTGACACTTATTGTATTGTCTCTTAACGTGCTAGTGACACCCCTGCTTTTCATTGGGGGGATGTTGCATCATCTGCCGATTCTTTTTGCTTTCGTTATGAGTGATTTTCGTGTGCAAGTTCGGTACTAGTCCCTCTAGGATTTTCCAGGTGTATATAATCATGTATCTCTCCCGCCTGCGTTCCAGGGAATACAGATTCAGGAACTTGAAGCGTATGTAGTAATAATACATAAATGCCATAAATTACCATTCTTTAACGCTGCGAGCGATTATTATTATTATTATTATTATTATCATCATCATCACCATCTTCACTATTAATATTTTGTAATATAAAACTACCATTCCTGTACTAAATGCCCGCTGCAAATTTATCAGATTAACAGACGTAGGATCAAGTTTCCACAAGAACCAGGTCCCCTGATGACAGGGTTGAAGTGTGCTTTAAGTAGGAGAGTCGTCGTGTCTGTTTCTTGAGTGGTTAAGAAAACGCGACGGTGGGAGGTCATTCAACGCAAGTAGTTGTTGAGACTTTACCTTTTGTCCTTGAATTGTGGCACACAGTCCCTGACCCTGTTGATTGTTAAATTGTTAGGCAGTGTGTGTGTGTCCTGTGACTGCTGCCCGCGAACATAAGCCGTGATGATGTTGTAAACTCTTGCTGAGACAACCTTTTGTTCTCCTTTATCAAGAGAGTTCGCGTGTGTTTGTGTGTGTGTGTGTTTAAACTAGAGAGAGAGAGAGAGAGAGAGAGAGAGAGAGAGAGAGAGAGAGAGAGAGAGAGAGAGAGAGAGAGAATAGAGAATAGAGAGCTCTGGAGAGAGTCCCACTTCCTGACCGTGGCTCAAGGGCGTGTGCATGCACATACGTGTGGAACAAAAGCTTCAATACATAAGCCACTAGAAATGCTTCCTAGACACGTCTGTCTGGCAGAGACCAAGAACCCGAGACCATCATTGTACATGTGAGGGAAGTGCTAAATCCTTAATTAAGAATCCTGCAGCGCCCGAGGTAATCAGAAAATCAAGCTGAGTCCAACGAAGGGGAAGATAACTCGAATTCCGTGTATCAAGATCCCTGCAACCAGCATGTAGGCACCTCCTAGGAAGGCCCAGGAGCCGTGGGAGTGTAGTAATGATGTGCGGGCCTGGAGTGGGAGAGGAGTGGTGGGGCCTCACAGATGCATAACATCAAACACACACACTCAACGTTGCTGCTCTTTGCTCACTCAGGGGAAACACTGTTTACCTGGCCTATACCTGCCAGGTGTGCCCAGTCATTTTTATTTTGGATCCAGACTTTAACATGTGCTGGGGCCTTTTGTGCACTGAAGCTGTACTTGTTTGAACGTTTTTCTGGTGGCGAGACTTTTATTGTTTATGTTGTTGAAGTTCTTTGTCAGATTATTTTTTGTTGTTATTAAAACTAATCTGTTGTTCAATTTTTTAATTTTAAGCTAACTCTTTTTATTTTATTTTGCTAAAAAATTCCGTATTTAATTTATTTATTTCTCTGCTGATAATAACGTTATGGAAGGTTAATACGAGTTCTTTAACAGTGTATGATCAGTGTTTTGTATGATGAGTATTGTGTATGATCAGTGTTTTGTATGATGAGTATTGTGTATGATCAGTATTGTGTTTGATCAGTATTGTGTATGATCAGCATTGTGTATGATTACTATTTTGTATTATCACTATTGTGTATGATTAGTATTTTGTATGATCAGCATTGTGTATGATAACTATTGTGTATGATCAGTATTGTGTATGATCAGCAGTGTGTATGATCAGCAGTGTGTATGATCAGCAGTGTGTATGATCAGCAGTGTGTATGATCAGCAGTGTGTATGATCAGCAGTGTGTATGATCAGAATTGTGTATGATTACCATTGTGCATGATCGGAATTGCGTATGATCATCATTGCGTATGATCGGAATTGTGTATTAGTATTGTGAATGATTAGTATTGTGAATGATTAGTATTGTGAATGATTAGTATTGTGAATGATTAGTATTGTGAATGATTAATATTGTGAATGATCAGTAATGTGTATGATCACCATTGTGTATGATCGGAATTATGTATGATCAGTATTGTGTATGATCAGTATTGTGTATCATGAGTATTGTGTATCATGAGTATTGTGTATCATGAGTATTGTGTATCATCAGTACTGAGTATCATCAGTACTGAGTATCATCAGTACTGAGTATCATCAGTACTGAGTATCATCAGTACTGAGTATCATCAGTACTGAGTATCATCAGTACTGAGTATCATCAGTACTGAGTATCATCAGTACTGAGTATCATCAGTACTGAGTATCATCAGTACTGAGTATCATCAGTACTGAGTATCATCAGTACTGAGTATCATCAGTACTGAGTATCATCAGTACTGAGTACCGCTTGTGATTTAATCCAGAGGCATTAATGAATAACTTATGAGTATCGTCTGTGATGTAAGAGTGATGATGTATGAAGTACACTACCACCAGGGCGCCCAATTTAACCGCCTTGATTCACTGACTCACTGATTGACTCACTGACACTCACTGACTCACTGACACTCACTGACTCACTGACACTGACTCACTGATGTAGCACCTCTTAACTTACCGGACCCCTCAAGGGAGGTTCCTTGACGCTGGTGAAGGGCTTTTGATCTAGGGAGTTGGATCTGTGCTCCAGTTCCCTGAATTGAGCCTGAATATCTTCCATCCCCCCTCCTCACATGTGCCGTATAATCCCTACGGGTTTAGCTCTCCCCCGTAAAAATAATAATCAGCTTCCATGAAATGTCAGACGTTCCAAAATTTATTGTTTTCTTCACAATGTAAGAAACGTTATGTTACTAAGTTTAATAAAAACATACAAAACCTTGATTAATGAATCTCAACACGGTTTTACAAAGAGGCGTTCCTGTCTTACGAATTTACTAACAGTTTTCACTCAGGTGTTTGAGGAGGTAGATCATGGTAATGAATATGATATCGTGTATATGGACTTCAGTAAGGCTTTCGATAGAGTTCCACATCAGAGGCTATTAAGGAAACTTAAGGCACACGGAATAGGAGGCGGTGTTCTTCAGGGGTCAGTGTTGGGCCCCTTGTTCGCAATTTACATAAACGACGTAGATGAGGGAATAAATAGCGACATAAGCAAATTTGCTGATGACACCAAAATAGGCCGTCCAATTCATTCTAATGGACACTAGAACACTCCAGGATGATTTGAATAAACTGATGCAGTGGTCGGAGAAGTGGCAGATGCAGTTTAATATAGACAAATGCAAAGTTCTAAATGTTGGACAGTTAAATAACCATGCCACATATAAACTAAATAATGTAGATCTTAATATTACTGATTGCGAAAAGGATTTAGAAGTTCTGGTTAGCAGTAATCTGAAACCAAGACAACAGTGCATAAGTGTTCGCAATAAAGCTAACAGAATTCTTGGCTTCATATCTAGAAGTATAAATAATAGAAGTCCTCAGGTTGTTCTTCAACTCCATATATCCTTGGTTAGGCCTCATTTAGATTATGTTGCTCAGTTCTGGTCACCGTATTACAGAATGGATATAAATGCTCTGGAAAACGTACAGAGGAGGATGACAAAGATGATCCCATGTATCAGAAATCTTCCCTATGAGGATAGACTGAGGGCCCTGAATCTGCACTCTCTCGAAGGGCGTGGAATTAAAAGAGGATATGATCGAGGTGTATAAATGGAAAATAGGAATAAATAAAGGGGATGTAAATAGCGTGCTGAAAATTTCCAGCCAAGACAGGACTCGTAGCAATGCTTTCAAGTTGGAAAAATTCAAATTCAGGAAGGATATAGGAATGCACTGGTTTGGTAATAGAGTTGTGGATGAGTGGAACAAACTCCCGAGTACAGTTATTGAGGCTAAAAGGTTGTGCAATTTTAAAAATAGGTTAGATAAATACATGAGTGGGTGTGGGTGGTTGTGAGTTGGACCTGACTAGCTTGTGCTGCTGGGTCTGGTGCCGTACTCCTTCCTTAAGTGAATATGACCTGACCAGACTGGGTGGGTCATTGGGCTAATCGGGGGGGGGGAAGGGACATGGACCTGCTCTACATGGGTCAGTAGGCCTGTTGCCGTGTTCCTTTTTTCTTATGTTCTTATGTTGTATCTAGTCTCATTATATGTAACATTTGAACA
>NC_091297.1:58236084-58248113 GCF_038502225.1 Cherax quadricarinatus
GCCTGTTGGATCCCGCCTGTTGGGTCCCGCCTGTTGGGTCCTGCCTTTTGGACCACGCCTGTTGGACCCCGCCTGTTGGATCCTGCCTGTTGGACCCCGTCTGTTGGACCCCGTCTGTTGGGTCCTGCCTGTTGGATCCCGCCTGTTGCGTCCCGCCCGTTGGATCTCGCCTGTTGAATCTCGCCTGTTGGATCCCGCCTGTTTGATCCCGCCTGTTTGATCCCGCCTGTTTGATCCTGCCTGTTGGACCCCGTCTGTTGGACCCCGTCTGTTGGACCCCGTCTGTTGGACCCCGCCTGTTGGGTCCCGCCCGTTGGATCTCGCCTGTTGAATCTCGCCTGTTGGATCCCGCCTGTTTGATCCCGCCTGTTTGATCCTGCCTGTTGGACCCCGTCTGTTAGATCCCGTCTCTTGAACCCCGCCTGTTGGATCCTGTCTCTTGGATCTTGAATGTTGGATCCAGTCTGTTGGACCCCGCCTGTTGGATCCCGTCTGTTGGACCCCGCCTGTTAGATCCCGTCTCTTGAACCCCGCCTGTTGGATCCTGTCTCTTGGATCTTGAATGTTGGATCCAGTCTGTTGGACCCCGCCTGTTGGATCCCGTCTGTTCGATCGCGTCTGTTGGATCCCGCCTGTTGGACCCCGTCTGTTGGACCCCGTCTGTTGGACCCCGTCTGTTGGATCTCGTCTTTTGGACCCTATCTTTTGGATCCTGCCTGTTGGACCCCGTCTGTTGGACCCCGTCTGTTGGACCCCATTTGTTGGATCCTGCCTGTTGGACCTGCCTGTTGGACCGTCTGTTGGACCCCGTCTGTTGGATCCCGTCTGTTGGACCCCGCCTTTTGGACCACGCCTGTTGGACCCCGCCTGTTGGATCCTGCCTGTTGGACCCCGTCTGTTGGACCCCGTCTGTTGGACCCCGTCTGTTGGACCCCGTCTGTTGGGCCCCGTCTGTTGGACCCCGCTTGTTGGATCCTGCCTGTTAGATACTGCCTGTTGGATACCGTCTGTTGGATCCCATCTGTTTGATCCCGCCTGTTTGATCCTGCCTGTTGGACCCCGTCTGTTGGATCCCGTCTGTTGGACCCCGTCTGTTGGACCCCGTCTGTTGGACCCCGTCTGTTGGACCCCGTCTGTTGGATCCTGCCTTTTGGATCCCGCGTGTTGGATCCCGCCTGTTGGATCCCGCCTGTTGGGTCCCGCCTGTTGGGTCCTGCCTGTTGGGTCCCGCCCGTTGGATCCCGCCTGTTTGATCCCGCCTGTTGGATCCCGCCTGTTGGATCCCGCCTGTTGGATCCCGCCTGTTGGGTCCTGCCTGTTGGGTCCTGCCTGTTGGATCCCGCCTGTTGCGTCCCGCCCGTTGGATCTCGCCTGTTGAATCTCGCCTGTTGGATCCCGCCTGTTTGATCCCGCCTGTTTGATCCCGCCTGTTTGATCCTGCCTGTTGGACCCCGTCTGTTGGACCCCGTCTGTTGGACCCCGTCTGTTGGACCCCGCCTGTTGGGTCCCGCCTGTTGGGTCCCGCCTGTTGGATCCCGCCTGTTGGATCCCGCCTGTTGGATCCTGCTGCTGCTGCGTGTAATGGAAATCCCAGAAGAATGTCATGAATTACAAGGCACCATTTACATGAATTCCCTCCCTTCCACCCCCACCACAACCCCCCAACACAACTCCCCACACAATCCCCACCACAACCCCCACCACAGCCCCCCCACTCTCCAACCCATCCACCCGCCCCTTACCCCCGCCTCTAGCCCCCAAGTCTCCCTTTACCCCCTTCCCCTACCCCGAGGCTCTTCCCCCCCCCCGTCTCTCTGAAAGAAAAGTCGAGTTCCTCAGGAGTGACTGATTCTGGAGCTGTGATGACGCGGGAGTGGCGGGGAGACACGGGAGTGGCGGGGAGACACGGGAGTGGCGGGGAGACACAAGTATCAGTGTCACTGGTGGGGCCCCTCAAGTATCAGTGTCACTGGTGGGGCCCCTCAAGTATCAGTGTCACTGGTGGGGCCCCTCAAGTATCAGTGTTACTAGTGGGGCCCCTCAAGTATCAGTGTCACTGGTGGGGCCCCTCAAGTATCAGTGTTACTAGTGGGGCCCGTCAAGTATCAGTGTCACTGGTGGGGCCCCTCAAGTATCAGTGTCACTGGTGGGGCCCCTCAAGTATCAGTGTCACTGGTGGGGCCCCTCAAGTATCAGTGTCACTGGAGGATCCCCTCAAATATCAGTGTTACTAGTGGGGCCCCTCAAGTATCAGTGTCACTGGTGGGGCCCCTCAAGTATCGGTGTCACTGGTGGGGCCCCTCAAGTATGTGTCACTGGTGGGGCCCCTCAAGTATCAGTGTTACTAGTGGGGCCCCTCAAGTATCAGTCACTGGTGGGGCCCCTCAAGTATCGGTGTCACTGGTGGGGGCCCCTCAAGTTCGGTGTCACTGGTGGGGCCCCTCAAGTATCAGTGTCACTGGTGGGGCCCCTCAAGTATCAGTGTCACTGGTGGGGCCCCTCAAGTATCAGCGTCACTAGTAGGGCCCCTCAAGTATCAGTGTCACTAGTGGGGCCCCTCAAGTATCAGCGTCACTAATGGGGCCCCTCAAGTATCAGTGTCACTGGTGGGTCCCCTCAAGTATCAGTGTCACTGGTGGGTCCCCTCAAGTATCAGTGTCAGTGGGGGCCCCTTAATGCTCTTAGTTTGCATAAATGACTTGTCACAAAGGTCATGTCGCTGTAAACTTGTAGTTGCAACCAAACCAACTTCAAGCTGGAAATAATAATGACTAAGAGAGGTGAGAAAGTTTGAGATAGACGTAACATGTATTGCTAAATATAACGAAGGGAAAAAATGCCGTTTAATGTAAATAACTTGAGACAAAGAAAATAGTCTCCATGGAGAACATAGATTGTGTGATTAATTTTTAAAAATCACAGAACTTAGAAAAAGATATTTACCAAGTTTGTATATTAGGTTGAAAGCCTATCTACTGCACGAGGGTCATTAAGGCTGCATTCCACCTTTGTATGTAGATTTATAACCTTTAGTTTATTTACACTTCTGCTCTTAATGTATATACATCTTGAGATAAAATACACCAGAATATTAACAATGTAGTACATAAACAAGATGGGTCCTACACAGATGACAGCAAGGAAATGAATGATCTACTCAAGTCCCAATATGACTCAGTTTTTAGCAAGCCGCTAACCAGACTGAGAGTCGAAGATCAAAATGAATTTTTTTTATGAGAGCCACAGAATTTGGTAAACACAAGCCTATCTGATGTTATCCTGACGCCAAATGACTTCGAACAGGCGATAAATGATATGCCCATGCACTCTGCCCCAGGGCCAGACTCGTGGAACTCCGTGTTCATCAAGAACTGCAAGAAACCCCTATCACGAGCTTTTACCATCCTATGGAGAGGGAGCATAGACACGGGGGTCGTCCCACAGTTACTAAGAACAACAGACATAGCCCCACTCCACAAAGGGGGTAGTAAAGCAATAGCAAAGAACTACAGACCGATAGTACTAACATCCCACATCAAAAAAATCTTTGAAAGGGTCCTAAGAAGCAAGATCGCCACCCATCTAGATACCCATCAATTACGCAACCCAGGGCAACATGGGTTTAGAGCAGGTCGCTCCTGTCTGTCCCAACTACTGGACCACTACGACAAGATCCTAGATGCACTAGAAGACAAAAAGAATGCAGATGTAATATATACAGACTTTGCAAAGGCCTTCGACAAGTGTGACCATGGCGTAATAGCGCACAAAATACGTGCTAAAGGAATAACAGGAAAAGTTGGTAGATGGATCTATAATTTCCTCACAAACAGAACACAAAGAGTAGTAGTCAACAGAGTAAAGTCTGAGGCGGCTACGGTGAAAAGCTCTGTTCCACAAGACACAACACTCGCTCCCATCTTGTTTCTCATCCTCATATCTGACATAGACAAGGATGTCAGCCACAGGACCGTGTCTTCCTTTGCAGATGACACCCGAATCTGCACTGCATTCCATTGCAGACACTGCAAGGCTCCAGGCGGACATCAACCATATCTTTCAATGGGCTGCAGAAAACAATATGAAGTTCAACGATGTGAAATTTCAATTACTCAGATATGGTAAACATGAGAAAATTAAAACTTCATCAGAGTACAAAACAAATTCCGGCCACAAAATAGAGCGCAAAACCAACGTCAAAGACCTGGGAGTGATCATGTCGGAGGATCTCACCTTCAAGGACCATAACATTGTATCAATCGCATTTGCTAGAAAAATGACAGGATGGATAATGAGAACCTTCAAAACTAGGGATGCCAAGCCCATGATGACACTCTTCAGGTCGCTTGTTCTATCTAGGCTGGAATATTGCTGCACACTAGCAGCACCTTTCAAGGCAGGTGAAATTGCTGACCTAGAAAATGTACAGAGAACCTTCACGACGCGCATAACGGAGATAAAACACCTCAATTACTGGGAGCGCTTGAGGTTCCTGAACCTGTATTCCCTGGAACGCAGGCGGGAGAGATACATGATTATATACACCTGGAAAATCCTAGAGGGACTAGTACCGAACTTGCACATGAAAATCACAACGAAAGCAATACTTACCTGGAGACCTGGAGAGAGTTTCGGGGGTCAACGCCCCCGCGGCCCGGTCTGTGACCAGGCCTGTGACCAGGTCTGTGACCAGGCCCTCCTTAAGGGGGATTAACAACAGACCCCTGGCAGTCTTCAAGCAGGCACTGGACAAGCACCTAAAGTCGGTACCTAACCAGCTGTGGCTCGTACGTTGGATTGCGTGCAGCCAGCAGTAACAGCCTGATTGATCAGGCTCTGATCCACCATGAGGCCTGGTCACAGACCGGGCCGCGGGGGCGTTGACCCCCGGAACTCAATCCAGGTAAACCCCAGGTAAATAGGAGTGATTGTACATGATATATCACAAGGTGGAGAAAAAAACACCACGAGAATAATTTAGACGAACTACAATAATAGTTAGCAAGACAAGTTTAACCAAAATGGAACTAGTCAGCCTATAGTCTGGTGCTGGCCTTCATCTGCGTTGTGGCGGCCCGGTGCAGACCAGGTCTCGTAAATTGGAAGGGAAATAATACGTCAGTGAGAGGTAATACGAGGCGCACTTATAAGAACAACACAACGTAAAGACTCGTGCATACTGAATGCGAGTAGAAGGTTGTAAGAATTACCTGTCATCTTGCATATTCTGCGTATAGAAAGAAAAAGTCTTGCAGTCCTGCCAGAGTGCAAATCGTTTAACAGGCAACATGTACCTATTTTTATTTGAAGACCTATGGTCAACCAGTGTTTATTTTTTTTTCAATTCCATACAGAGATGATACACGATGATAGAGATGAGGTAATGAGTCCCACAGCCTGGAAGCCGGAGCTCAGTACCTTAGTCTTGATGCATATATGTTTAATTCCGCACGATACTGGTATTGTATACCAATATTACAATGATGGTAGTCTATCATTGCCTTGGGTATAAAACGGAGCAGAGTATATACACCCAGAATTGTCATTTTTCAGCGTATATGCTTGGAAATTTAACTTTAATCCCCATTTGAAGGATTAACGTATTACTGCATACAGGGAAATTCCATAGAAATAAATGGTATGAAATACCGACACAGTGGAAATATAAACGAGTATGCAGTATAATATGATCCTTCATTTCCCTTCCAGGGAAATTCCAGCCTTATGACCCTCGTGTAGCCGATAGGCTTTAAACCTAATATACTACTAACTCAAGAAGGGCAGCGTGACGGCGACCAATATTAGCTTTTAGAAACATAATTGATTAATTAAGGAAGATGGGACACCAGGAGCACAGCTCTGCTCACGGAACAACAATTGGGTTATTAGAGAGTTAATTACACAAACACACGCACCTTGATGTCAGCTGGGGAGGGAAGGAACATCAAGAACACCTTCACCGCCAGATGAATATCTCACAGTATTTTTTTACGCCAAGAGGTGAATATCTGCGTATATACGCCAAGAGGTGAATATCTGCGTATATACGCCAAGAGGTGAATATCTGCGTATATACGCTGAGAGGTGAATATCTGTGTATATACGCTGAGAGGTGAATATCTGTGTATATGCAAAGAGAGATTAGTTTCGAGTATCAACGGCATTTGTGCATATCCTTCATTGTATATACACTGAGAGGTGTATATACCAAAGTGTATATGCGCCGGGAACTTACATTAATCTTTATTATAAAGAGTAAAGTGATATTGACCGGCGGAATACAGGTGACACATCTTAACCCGCGTGTAGTCTACCAACTTTAAACCTAATTAGCAAATCTCCCAGAGGACAAGTGCTCTGCCCACTGAGGGCAAGTGTCCTGGCCACTGGCGCAAGTGCTTTGTCCACTGGAGTAAGTGCTCTGTCCATTGGGGCAAGTGTCCTGGCCACTGGCGCAAGTGCTTTGTCCACTGGAGTAAGTGCTCTGCCCACTGGGGCAAGTGTCCTGGCCACTGGCGCATTTGCTTTGTCCACTGGAGTAAGTGCTCTGTCCATTGGGGCAAGTGTCCTGGCCACTGGCGCAAGTGCTCTGTCCACTAAAGTAAGTGCTCTACCCACTGGGGCACGTGCCCTGCCCACTGGACTCCGCTGCGGCAAGTGCCCTGGCCACTGGAGCAAGTGCCAGTCTCAGAGAAGTGGCACCCCCGTCGCTGCTGCCTTCCCTTGCTCAAGCACATTCAGTGCACGCGCACGCACGCACGCACGCATGCATGATTTCCATGAGTTACGACGCAGCTGCATGCATGGCGGCCTACTGTGCCTGACCCTCCTGCGAGGTAGGCGCCTCCACGATGCTCATAGGCTCTTGATTCTTGGAAGTGGAGCTGCTTTCCCTTTTTCTCGAATCAAACTAGAACGATGCTGACTCAATACACAGACAACTGACGTCTTCCACAATCCCCTCCCCCTCCCTTTTTATTTTTTTTGCTCATGGCAACGAGCCCAGCAGGCCGCCAACAGCAACAGCCTGCTTGAAAAGACAGTACCATCCCTCGCAGCTTGACACTAGGCCGGGCTACAGGGGTTAAGGAAAACAAACCCACTAAACTAGGCACAGGTACAGCAGAGGCCTATGTAACGCTCTGTGACCCATATGGGTTTACCGCTCTCTTGTGTGTATAATAATAATGATATGCCAGTATGTGCGTAAAGTGAGTTTATGTGCACGCTGCATGTGTGTCGACTTGATGTGTGCATATGTGAAAGTTTTGTCTGACTGAACAGGAGTCATGTATACCTGAACGAAAACCGAGTTTACATGTTTGAAAGTCCAGTGTATCCAAGAACGAAGTTACAAGTCTACCCTGCACGAGGGCTGCAAGTCAACGTACACGGTGGCTACAAGTCTACATAGACGGTGGCTACAGGTCTACATAGACGGTGGCTACAAGTCTACATAGACGGTGGCTACAAGTCTACATAGACGGTGGCTACAGCTGCAAGTCTACATAGACGGTGGCTGCAAGTCTACATAGACGGTGGCTGCAAGTCTACATAGACGGTGGCTGCAAGTCTACATAGACGGTGGCTGCAAGTCTACATAGACGGTGGCTGCAAGTCTACATAGACGGTGGCTGCAAGTCTACATAGACGGTGGCTGCAAGTCTACATAGACGGTGGCTACAAGTCTACATAGACGGTGGCTGCAAGTCTACATAGACGGTGGCTGCAAGTCTACATAGACGGTGGCTGCAAGTCTACATAGACGGTGGCTGCAAGTCTACATAGACGGTGGCTGCAAGTCTACATAGACGGTGGCTGCAAGTCTACATAGACGGTGGCTGCAAGTCTACATAGACGGTGGCTGCAAGTCTACATAGACGGTGGCTGCAAGTCTACATAGACGGTGGCTGCAAGTCTACATAGACGGTGGCTGCAAGTCTACATAGACGGTGGCTGCAAGTCTACATAGACGGTGGCTGCAAGTCTACATAGACGGTGGCTGCAAGTCTACATAGACGGTGGCTGCAAGTCTACATAGACGGTGGCTGCAAGTCTACATAGACGGTGGCTGCAAGTCTACATAGACGGTGGCTGCAAGTCTACATAGACGGTGGCTGCAAGTCTACATAGACGGTGGCTGCAAGTCTACATAGACGGTGGCTGCAAGTCTACATAGACGGTGGCTGCAAGTCTACATTGACGGTGGCTGCAAGTCTACATTGACGGTGGCTGCAAGTCTACATTGACGGTGGCTGCAAGTCTACATTGACGGTGGCTGCAAGTCTACATAGACGGTGGCTGCAAGTCTACATAGACGGTGGCTGCAAGTCTACATAGACGGTGGCTGCAAGTCTACATAGACGGTGGCTGCAAGTCTACATAGACGGTGGCTGCAAGTCTACATAGACGGTGGCTGCAAGTCTACATAGACGGTGGCTGCAAGTCTACATAGACGGTGGCTGCAAGTCTACATAGACGGTGGCTGCAAGTCTACATAGACGGTGGCTGCAAGTCTACATAGACGGTGGCTGCAAGTCTACATAGACGGTGGCTGCAAGTCTACATAGACGGTGGCTGCAAGTCTACATAGACGGTGGCTGCAGGTCTACATAGACGGTGGCTGCAAGTCTACATAGACGGTGGCTGCAAGTCTACATAGACGGTGGCTGCAAGTCTACATAGACGGTGGCTGCAAGTCTACATAGACGGTGGCTGCAAGTCTACATAGACGGTGGCTGCAAGTCTACATAGACGGTGGCTGCAAGTCTACATAGACGGTGGCTGCAAGTCTACATAGACGGTGGCTGCAAGTCTACATAGACGGTGGCTGCAAGTCTACATTGACGGTGGCTGCAAGTCTACATTGACGGTGGCTACAAGTCTACATAGACGGTGGCTGCAAGTCTACATAGACGGTGGCTACAAGTCTACATAGACGGTGGCTACAAGTCTACATAGACGGTGGCTACAAGTCTACATAGACGGTGGCTACAAGTCTACATAGACGGTGGCTACAAGTCTACATAGACGGTGGCTGCAAGTCTACATAGACGGTGGCTGCAAGTCTACATAGACGGTGGCTGCAAGTCTACATAGACGGTGGCTGCAAGTCTACATAGACGGTGGCTGCAAGTCTACATAGACGGTGGCTGCAAGTCTACATAGACGGTGGCTGCAGGTCTACATTGACGGTGGCTGCAAGTCTACATAGACGGTGGCTGCAAGTCTACATAGACGGTGGCTGCAAGTCTACATAGACGGTGGCTGCAAGTCTACATAGACGGTGGCTGCAAGTCTACATTGACGGTGGCTGCAAGTCTACATTGACGGTGGCTGCAAGTCTACATTGACGGTGGCTGCAAGTCTACATTGACGGTGGCTGCAAGTCTACATAGACGGTGGCTACAAGTCTACATAGACGGTGGCTACAAGTCTACATAGACGGTGGCTACAAGTCTACATAGACGGTGGCTACAAGTCTACATTGACGGTGGCTACAAGTCTACATTGACGGTGGCTACAAGTCTACATAGACGGTGGCTACAAGTGAGCGTGTGTCGAGGCTGAGAATCTGCGTCTTCCTGAAGTTAAATAAACGAGAAAATTTTCCCTGATTCTGGTACAGTTGCAAAGTAGATTTCATAAGCAATTTCGTGCAAAATCCCTTTCATTGATTTTCTCTGTCTCTCTCTGTCTCTCTCTGTCTCTCTCTGTCTCTCTCTGTCTCTCTCTCACAAACATCTAATTCATCAAACTGTTTCACCTTTTCTTTCCCCCGGCTGGACCGAGGATTTGAGAGTAACCCAGTGTTTGTGATTTTTTTCTCACTCTCCTCAAAGTGAGAGAAAGTGAGAACTTGTAAGGTAAAGATGTGGGAGCTTTTGGCGAGAGTGCCCTTTCAGAGAGAGAGAGAGAGAGAGAGAGAGAGAGAGAATTGAAGGGCTCTTGATCCGACGACTTGGGGAGGAACATATAGTTTAAGAACATGTGACAAGATAAGCGAAGAACAGAGGAACACTGGAGCAGGTCTGTGTTTATGGTCCTCTTCTTGAGACCCGACTACAGGGTAGGTCTCAAGACCACCGAAACCATTAACCAGTAGTATCTGTTTTTTTCCTATCTTTGAGTATCTCGCAGGTAGTTGTCATGTCTTCCCTAACCCTTGGCTCACTGAGATTCAGTTTACTAAGTCTTTCCTCGTAGATTATATTCCTGAAACGTGCGCAGTCTGCTGAGAAATCTCTGTTTTCTCAGCTTCTTAAAAGTGCGTGAGTAGGTTCTGACGCAATGCTGATTTGATTACTCAGAACCTGCAAGAATAAGAATGTGTGTGTGTGTGTGTGTGTGTGTGTGTGTGTGTGTGTGTGTGTGTGTGTGTACACCTCACCTAATTGTGACTGCAGAGGTCGAGTCATAGCTCCTGGCCCCGCCTCTTCATTGGTCGCTACTAAGTCTACTCTCTCCTTGCTTCATGAGCTTTATCATACTTCTTAAAGTGCGTATGTTTATTACCTCCATTACATCACTTTCCAGACTATTCCACTTCCTGACAACTGTTATATATCCCCCCTATCCTGTCCTCCAGTGTCGCCACGTCGATTTTCCTTAATCTCTCCTCGAAGGACATGCCCCTTAGCTCCGGGACTAGTCTCATTGCAAATCTTTGAACTTTCTTTAATTTCTTAACGTTCCTGACCAGGTGTGGGTTCCAAACTGGTGCTGCATACTCCAATATAAGCCTGATGTACACGGTGTACAGAGTCCTTAACGGCTCCTTACTGCAGCAGTTATTTCGTTGATGTGCGCCTCAGGAGATATGCTATGTGTGTATGTGTGTGTGTGTGTGTGTGTGTGTGTGTGTGTGTGTGTGTGTGTGTGTGTGTGTGTGTGTGTGTGTGTGTTACCATTTTGTCAAAGGCACTTGTCGATTAGGCACTTGGCCTGTTTTCTTTGGCGTGTGTACTCACTTATTTGTACTCGCCTATTCGTGGTTGCAGGGGTCGATACATAACTCCTGGTCCCGCCTCTCCCCCTGCTCCATGAGCTTTATTAAACCTCTTCTTAAAACTATGTATGGTTCCTGCCTCCATTACATCACTTCCTGATAACTCTTTGACTAAAGAAGTACTTCCTAACCTCTCTCTGACTCGTCTGAGTCTTCAACTTCCAATTGAGACCCCTTGTTTCTGTGTCCCATCTCTGGAACATCTTATCTCTGTCCGCCTTGTCAATTCCTTGCAGTATTTTGTATGTCGTTATCATGTCTGCCCTAACCCTCCTGTCCTCCATTGTCGTCAGTCCGATTTCCCTTAACCTTTCTTCATAGGACATTCCCCTGATCTCTGGAACTAACCTTGTTGTAAACCTTTACACTTTCTCTAATTTCCTGACGTGTTTGATCAGGTGTGGGTTCCAAACTGGTGCTGCATAGAGTCTTGAACGATTCCTTACTGAGGTATCGGAATGCCTTTCTCAGGTTTGCCAGGCGCCCATAGGCTGTAGCAGTTATCTGGTTGATGTGCACTTCAGGAGATGTGCTCGGTATTATACTCACCCCAAGATCCTTCTCCTTGAATGAGTTTTGCAGTCTTTGGACACTTATTCTATACTCTGTCTGCGGTCTTCTTTCCCTTTCCCCGATCTTCATGACTTTGCATTTGGCGGGGTTAAATTAGAGGAGTCAGTTGCTGGACCAAGCTTCTAGCCTGTCCAGGTCTCGTTGTAATCCAGCCTGGTCCTCATCTGATTGAATTCTCCTCATTAACTTCACATCATCTGCAAACAGGGGCACTTCTGAGTCTATCCCTTCCGTCATGTCATTTACTTATACCAAAAATAGCACTGGTCTTAGGACTGGCTCATGTGGAACCCTGCTCGTCACAGGCGCCCACTGTGATACCTCTCCACATACCATGACGTGCTGTTGCCTCCCTGTCATGTATTCTCTGATCCAATGCAGTGCCCTTCCTGTTATACGTGCCTGATCCTCTAGCTTTTGCACTAATCTCTTGTGAGGAACTGTGTCG
>NC_091297.1:58248213-58255713 GCF_038502225.1 Cherax quadricarinatus
TTCCATTTTTATGTCATAGATTGAAGTCACCAAGCAGAAAAATGTTTGGGGATGGTGCTGGAAGGTTTTCCAGAGAGTAGTCAATTTTCGATAGCTGTTCCTTGAACTGTTGAGAAGTTACATCTGGTGGCTTTTATAAAAGCACAATGACTAAGTTTTCGTTGTCGGTTTTTATTGTTAGATCTTCAGCTACATTTGTGGTGTTAAGTATCATCGTGCAGATGAGCGATTGACATACAAGCCAACTCCGCCCTCACCCCCATCCTTCTTGTTGTCTGTTCTTTCTGTCACATCTTAAAAGGTTGTACCCAGTTATCCATAATTCGTTGTCAAAGTAATCTTTTGAGTGGGTCTCTGTGTAGGCTGCAAACATTGCATTTGACTCTCCTAGAAGTCCACTGATAAAAAGTATTTTGTTGTTGGTTGATGGCTTAAGGCCCTGTATATTAGCAAATATAAATGAGGTCATGTAGCATGTTTGTTGGAGGAATTTTGTTGTTGGCATCAGTAGTTGTGAGTCTGGAGGGGCCACTGACTGTGCCTCCAGTCCAACAAGGCTCCAAGGTAGTGAACTGTTTTGGTTATTTCTTTCCATTTTCTTTCTACGTTTCCTGTGACTTAAAAATCACTTGAAGTGGAGTTGTCGTAACTACTATGATTTGTTTAACGGGGTGTGTACTTCCTGGTCTCTTTTTAAGTGGTATGCAGGGCAGTTGATGTTGTAAAACTGTTTTATGAGGACTGAAGAGTGACACATCTCAGGGTTGAAGAATCTGCAGGAGGTAGAACGACACACTCCTTTGGACACGAGGTCGCAGGATTTTTTTTGGATGCTCAGAGTTGCATGTCTCATTTGTTTTTCCCGGTATTCCATGCTTACAGATGTCCCAAGCATAGAATTTACACCATTTTGCTTTTGGTTGGATACATTTCGTACTGGATGTATTCCCAATTTGTGCAGATTCTAGAACTGCACTACAGTCTTCAATAGTTAAGCCAGAGACACCCCCATCTGTTTTCAGAAGGCCAGTATTTTCCCCAGAAGAGTACTCTACTACATCTGTAATAGGGGCTATAGCTGTGGTGGCTGTGGAAGAAGCTGTAGCAAATCCGGATTTTGCACTATGGCTGGGGGTGAATCTGGGTCAGCCCTAGAGCTAGAGGCTGAGCTAGCTGATTTTTTTTTGTTTCCTGTGTTTTTTTTTTCCAGTGGGTGTCTATTTTTAGGTCAAATGTTGTAGACTGGGCATTCTGAATGTTAAACTTTACTCACCTCCCACGCTCTATATATTTTGGGTAGACTGTCCAATAGTTCCTCTTTGTTTTCATGCCTATTGTTTATTAACTTCCTGAGTACTTTCCTGATACCTGTCCATAGCTCCACATCCTTATTGCAGATCCAGAAACACCTTTCTGTATGGATGTCATTTTTCGATGCAGTGTTTATTCTTGCACAGGAGACATGATGTTTTGTAAAACGAAGATTGCATGTGATTCTAGATTTTTCCTCAAGAGTCTTTGCACATGTCCCACAGGTATACTGTACAGCTATCCTGCCTGAATCCTACTTGCAAACTTAGTACCACAAGAACCTGATTTTCACTTTACCTTTCTGCTCTGCACTCAGGTGGTGGGTTGTTAGGGGGTCAGTGCATGGGTATGTGTGATGTATTTAATATGGAGACTTACTATACATTAAAAACTTTTATGGTGCATAACATCACACAGACTTTTCCAGTTCGGATATATTTCCAGAGCAACCCACATACACAAGTCAGGTGCATGTTTTCTTGCTAAAGTTGGGGTTATTGTAGTGTGGGGTATATGGTGGGGTCTATGTGGTTGCCTGGTAGCCCTGCCAGATGTATGGCTGTAACACATTACCCCAGGAAAATGGCACTTATTGCATGCAATGCCACATTTTAGTTTAAAAACACTTTCATTATGTTTAATCTCTATTCTTGAGTCGTTCCACTGACAATTTAGATTTAATAGGCCTTTCCACTGTGTATCGTACATCACAGGGTAGTCCGCCCCACACTGCCACACTACTTGATTTTTTTCTCTTATTTATTGTATCACTTTGCTGTACACTTGCAGGCCACGTGCAGAGGTCACTTGACCTAATTGTTTGTGACTTCTTTCTTTGGGGGTACGTGAAGAGCACAGTTTACAGTTTACGTACCACCACTACCTGCAACCCTGGACGAGCTGAAAGTTTCCATCACTGAAGCAGTTCACATGATAACACCAGATATGCTGCAGAGCATCTGGACCGAACTGGACTATCACATCGATGTCTGCCGAGTAACCAGAGGGGCGCACAATGAAACTGAATGATATCCTGCATCTGAAGCTACTAACTGTGAAAGATTATTACAATGAAGTTACATATACCTGTTTGAAATCAGGGAGTGTTTTTGTGGACACCCTGTAATATATATACAGTAGACCGTTATTTAACACGGTAGTTACGTTCCTGAAAACACCGTGTTAGGTAAAACCGTGTTGGATGAACTGAAGAACTTATGGGAAAATTAGGGTTACGTTCCTGATAGCCCCAAAAAAAGCCAAACAATTTTTTTTTAGACCTCCACATCTTACAAAAATAAAAGTGAATATGTAATTGCAGTTTATTGTTTTGATGTGTTATGTTGTTTTTACTGCTTAAGACTACAAATGTAACAAAAATAATAGTATTTCTTACCTTGTGGGTGCTGGTGTTTGTGGATGATTGTGAAGAGAGTGGAGAGTTATGTTGTGGCCCTACTGGAGTGTCTAACTTTGTCATTCAGTCAATCAAGTCGTTCAGTAATTAAGTCAAGTCATTCAGTAAGTCATTCAAGTCATTCAGTAAGTCATTCAGTTCATTCAGTCAAGTGATTCAGTAAGTTAGTCAAGTCATTCAGTAAGGCCGCCGCAAACTGAACCATGTTAAATTCATCATACGACGTGTTACATAAAATTGTGCCGGAATTCTTCAATCGTGCTATATTCAAATCGTGCCAAATAAACTCGTGCTAAATAAAGGTCTACTGTATATATATATATATATATATATATATATATATATATATATATATATATATATATATATATATATATATATATATATATATATATATATGTATATTGTGTTGAACTGGTAAATATGGTCAGTTAGCAAGAACTCATTTAAAATTAAGTCCTTTCCAAAATTTTCTCTTATACAATTAAAGATATATATTTTTCATTTATGTTAATGTAAAAATTAATTTTGCACCAAAAGAACCTTAGAAAACCTAACTAACTTTATTGTAACAAACGCAAGATAATTTAGCCTAATCCAACTAAATATATTTTAGAATATATTTTTTCTTTAGGTCCAGAATGATGAGACATTTTTGCTGACCATTGTTTTAAAAACCACAACAAGACAAAGATCACGACAGCCAGGAAGATGACGGGGTGGGTGTTGAGAACTTTCAAAACAAGGGAAATAATGCCGATGGTGACATTCTTCAAATCGCTAGTTCTCCCTCACTTAGAATATTGTTGCTCAGTGCTGACTGTCCCGTTCAAGGCAGGAGAAATATCGGAGCTGGAACAAAGACATAGATCGTTTACGTCAAACATTGAGTCAATAAAGCACCTAAACTACTGGGAACGCCTTCAAGTACTCACTGGAGCAGAGGAAAGATACATGACAATATATACCTGGAAAGTACTCGAGGTCCTGGTCCCAAATCTGTACACTGCCATAACAACATACTGGAGTGAGAGATATGTGAAGAAGTGTAAAATAAACCCAGTAAGGAGCAGGGGTGCGGTGGGGACAATAAGGGAACACTGTATCAACATCTGGGGTCCCAGACTATTCAATATCTTACCAGAAGATATCAGAAACACGGCCTTTAAGAGAAAATTGGATAAGTATCTTCACCAGGTACCAGACCAACCAGGCTGTGATGGATATGTATGGCAGTGAGCCTCCAGCAGCATTATATATATATATATATATATATATATATATATATATATATTTTTTATTTTTTTTTTTTATTATCACACCGGCCGATTCCCACCAAGGCAGGGTGGCCCGAAAAAGAAAAACTTTCACCATCATTCACTCCATCACTGTCTTGCCAGAAGGGTGCTTTACACTACAGTTTTTAAACTGCAACATTAACACCCCTCCTTCAGAGTGCAGGCACTGTACTTCCCATCTCCAGGACTCAAGTCCGGCCTGCCGGTTTCCCTGAATCCCTTCATAAATGTTACTTTGCTCACACTCCAACAGCACGTCAAGTATTAAAAACCATTTGTCTCCATTCACTCCTATCAAACACGCTCACGCATGCCTGCTGGAAGTCCAAGCCCCTCGCACACAAAACCTCCTTTACCCCCTCCCTCCAACCCTTCCTAGGCCGACCCCTACCCCGCCTTCCTTCCACTACAGACTGATACACTCTTGAAGTCATTCTGTTTCGCTCCATTCTCTCTACATGTCCGAACCACCTCAACAACCCTTCCTCAGCCCTCTGGACAACAGTTTTGGTAATCCCGCACCTCCTCCTAACTTCCAAACTACGAATTCTCTGCATTATATTCACACCACACATTGCCCTCAGACATGACATCTCCACTGCCTCCAGCCTTCTCCTCGCTGCAACATTCATCACCCACGCTTCACACCCATATAAGAGCGTTGGTAAAACTATACTCTCATACATTCCCCTCTTTGCCTCCAAGGACAAAGTTCTTTGTCTCCACAGACTCCTAAGTGCACCACTCACTCTTTTTCCCTCATCAATTCTATGATTCACCTCATCTTTCATAGACCCATCCGCTGACACGTCCACTCCCAAATATCTGAATACGTTCACCTCCTCCATACTCTCTCCCTCCAATCTGATATTCAATCTTTCATCACCTAATCTTTTTGTTATCCTCATAACCTTACTCTTTCCTGTATTCACCTTTAATTTTCTTCTTTTGCACACCCTACCAAATTCATCCACCAATCTCTGCAACTTCTCTTCAGAATCTCCCAAGAGCACAGTGTCATCGGCAAAGAGCAGCTGTGACAACTCCCACTTTGTGTGTGATTCTTTATCTTTTAACTCCACGCCTCTTGCCAAGACCCTCGCATTTACTTCTCTTACAACCCCATCTATAAATATATTAAACAACCACGGTGACATCACACATCCTTGTCTAAGGCCTACTTTTACTGGGAAAAAATTTCCCTCTTTCCTACATACTCTAACTTGAGCCTCACTATCCTCGTAAAAACTCTTCACTGCTTTCAGTAACCTACCTCCTACACCATACACTTGCAACATCTGCCACATTGCCCCCCTATCCACCCTGTCATACGCCTTTTCCAAATCCATAAATGCCACAAAGACCTCTTTAGCCTTATCTAAATACTGTTCACTTATATGTTTCACTGTAAACACCTGGTCCACACACCCCCTACCTTTCCTAAAGCCTCCTTGTTCATCTGCTATCCTATTCTCCGTCTTACTCTTAATTCTTTCAATTATAACTCTACCATACACTTTACCAGGTACACTCAACAGACTTATCCCCCTATAATTTTTGCACTCTCTTTTATCCCCTTTGCCTTTATACAAAGGAACTATGCATGCTCTCTGCCAATCCCTAGGTACCTTACCCTCTTCCATACATTTATTAAATAATTGCACCAACCACTCCAAAACTATATCCCCACCTGCTTTTAACATTTCTATCTTTATCCCATCAATCCCGGCTGCCTTACCCCCTTTCATTTTACCTACTGCCTCACGAACTTCCCCCACACTCACAACTGGCTCTTCCTCACTCCTACAAGATGTTATTCCTCCTTGCCCTATACACGAAATCACAGCTTCCCTATCTTCATCAACATTTAACAATTCCTCAAAATATTCCTTCCATCTTCCCAATACCTCTACCTCTCCATTTAATAACTCTCCTCTCCTATTTTTAACTGACAAATCCATTTGTTCTCTAGGCTTTCTTAACTTGTTAATCTCACTCCAAAACTTTTTCTTATTTTCAACAAAATTTGTTGATAACATCTCACCCACTCTCTCATTTGCTCTCTTTTTACATTGCTTCACCACTCTCTTAACTTCTCTCTTTTTCTCCATATACTCTTCCCTCCTTGCATCACTTCTACTTTGTAAAAACTTCTCATATGCTAACTTTTTCTCCCTTACTACTCTCTTTACATCATCATTCCACCAATCGCTCCTCTTCCCTCCTGCACCCACTTTCCTGTAACCACAAACTTCTGCTGAACACTCTAACACTACATTTTTAAACCTACCCCATACCTCTTCGACCCCATTGCCTATGCTCTCATTAGCCCATCTATCCTCCAATAGCTGTTTATATCTTACCCTAACTGCCTCCTCTTTTAGTTTATAAACCTTCACCTCTCTCTTCCCTGATGCTTCTATTCTCCTTGTATCCCATCTACCTTTTACTCTCAGTGTAGCTACAACTAGAAAGTGATCTGATATATCTGTGGCCCCTCTATAAACATGTACATCCTGAAGTCTACTCAACAGTCTTTTATCTACCAATACATAATCCAACAAACTACTGTCATTTCGCCCTACATCATATCGTGTATACTTATTTATCCTCTTTTTCTTAAAATATGTATTACCTATAACTAAACCCCTTTCTATACAAAGTTCAATCAAAGGGCTCCCATTATCATTTACACCTGGCACCCCAAACTTACCTACCACACCCTCTCTAAAAGTTTCTCCTACTTTAGCATTCAAGTCCCCTACCACAATTACTCTCTCACTTGGTTCAAAGGCTCCTATACATTCACTTAACATCTCCCAAAATCTCTCTCTCTCCTCTGCAGTCCTCTCTTCTCCAGGTGCATACACGCTTATTATGACCCACTTCTCGCATCCAACCTTTACTTTAATCCACATAATTCTTGAATTTACACATTCATATTCTCTTTTCTCCTTCCATAACTGATCATTTAACATTACTGCTACCCCTTCCTTTGCTCTAACTCTCTCAGATACTCCAGATTTAATCCCATTTATTTCCCCCCACTGAAACTCTCCTACCCCCTTCAGCTTTGTTTCGCTTAGGGCCAGGACATCCAACTTCTTTTCATTCATAACATCAGCAATCATCTGTTTCTTGTCATCCGCACTACATCCACGCACATTTAAGCAACCCAGTTTTATAAAGTTTTTCTTCTTCTCTTTTTTAGTAATTGTATACAGGAGAAGGGGTTACTAGCCCATTGCTCCCGGCATTTTAGTCGCCTCATACGACACGCATGGCTTACGGAGGAAAGATTCTTTTCCACTTCCCCATGGACAATAGAAGAAATAAAAAAGAACAAGAGCTATTTAGAAAAAGGAGAAAAACCTAGATGTATGTATATATATATATGCATGTGCGTGTCTGTGAAGTGTGACCAAAGTGTAAGTAGGAGTAGCAAGATATCCCTGTTATCTTAGCGTGTTTATG
>NC_091297.1:58260713-58283213 GCF_038502225.1 Cherax quadricarinatus
GCAAATGTAGTCCCAATCTTTAAAAAAGGAGACAGACATGAAGCACTAAACTACAGACCAGTATCACTGACATGTATAGTATGCAAAATCATGGAGAAGATTATCAGGAGAAGAGTGGTGGTACACCTAGAAAGAAAAGATCTCATCAACAGCAGCCAACATGGTTTCAGGGACGGGTAATCTTGTGTCACAAACCTACTGGAGTTCTGTGACATGGTGACAGCAGTAAGACAAGAGAGAGAGGGATGGGTGGATTGCACATTCTTGGACTGCAAGGCGTTTGACACAGTTCCACACAAGAGATTGGTGCAAAAACTGGAGGACCAAGCAGGGATAAGAGGGAAGGCACTACAATGGATCAGGGAATACTTGTCAGGAAGACAGCAGCGAGTCATGGTACGTGGCGGTGTCAAAGTGGGCACCTGTGACCAGCGGGGTCCCACAGGGGTCAGTCCTAGGACCAGTGCTGTTTGTGGTATTTGTGAACGACATGACGGAAGGAATAGACTCTGAGGTGTCCCTGTTTGCAGATGACGTGAAGTTGATGAGAAGAATTCACTCGATCGAAGACCAGGCAGAACTACAAAGGGATCTGGACAGGCTGCAGACCTGGTCCAGCAATTGGCTCCTGGAGTTCAATCCCACCAAGTGCAAAGTCATGAAGATTGGGGAAGGGCAAAGAAGACCGCAGACGGAGTACAATCTAGGGGGCCAGAGACTACAAACATCACTCAAAAAAAAAGATCTTGGGGTGAGTATAACACCAGGCACATCTTCTGAAGCGCACATCAACCAAATAACTGCTGCAGCATATGGGCGCCTAGCAAACCTCAGAACAGCATTCAGACATCTTAATAAGGAATCGTTCAGGACCCTGTACACCGTGTAAGTTAGGCCCATATTGGAGTATGCGGCACCAGTTTTGAACCCACACCTAGCCAAGCACTTAAAGAAACTAGAGAAAGTGCAAAGGTTTGCAACAAGACTAGTCCCAGAGCTAAGAGGTATGTCCTACGAGGAGAGGTTAAGGGAAATCAACCTGACGACACTGGAGGACAGGAGAGATAGGGGGGACATGATAACGACATACAAAATAATGAGAGGAATTGACAAGGTGGACAAAGACAGGATGTTCCAGAGATTGAACACAGTAACAAGTGGGGACAGTTGGAAGTTGAAGACACAGATGAATCACAGGGATGTTAGGAAGTATTTCTTCAGCCACAGAGTAGTCAGGAAGTGGAATAGTTTGGGAAGCGATGTAGTGGAGGCAGGATCCATACATAGCTTTAAGCAGAGGTACGATAAAGCTCATGGTTCAGGGAGAGTATCCTAGTGGCGACCAGTGAAGATGCGGGGCCAGGAGCTTGGACTCGACCCCTGCAACCTCAACTAGGTGAGTACTAGGTGTGTACACACACACACACACACACACACACACACACACACACACACACACACACACACACACACACACACACACACACACACACACACACACACAGGACAATCAGCACGGCTTCAGACGTGGGAAATTCTCTGTCACACATCTACTTGAGCTCTCTGATAAGGTAACAGTAGTGAGACAGTAGAGAGAGGGATAGGTAGATTGCATCTTTTTGGACTACAGGCTGGTGCAAAAATTAGAGGAGCAGGCAGGAATAACAGGGAAGATACTGCAGTGGATCAGGGAATACCTGGCAGGAAGGAAACAACGAGTGTTGGTACGTGATGAAGTGTCAGAGTAGGCGCAAGTGTCAAGTGGGTTTCCACAATTGTCAGTCCTAGATCCGATGCTGTTTCTTGTATACGTGAATGATATGATGGAAGGAATAGATTCAGATGTGTTCCTGTTCGCTGATGATGTGAAACTGATGAGAATACAAGCGGGCGAGGATTAGTTAAGATTACAAGGGGACCTGGACAGACTACAATTATGGTCCAACAAATGGCTTCTGGAGTTTAACCCCACGAAGTGTAAAGTCGTGAAGATTGGGGGAATAACGAAGACGTCCCGAGACTCGGTACAGGTTAGGGGATCAAAGGCTGCAAACGTCACTTAAAGAAAAGGATCTTGGCGTAAGCATTATAACGAACATGTTCCCTGAGGCACACATCAATCAAATAAGTGCTACAGCACATGGGCACCTCGCAAACCTGAGAATGACATATGGTCATCTGAGTAAGGAGGCATTCACGACATTGTTCACCGTGTACGTCAGGCATATACTCCAGTATGGAGCACAAGTATGGAACCCACACCTAGTCAAACATGTCACGAAACTGGAGAAAGTGCAGAAGTTTGCAACAAGTTTAGTCCCGGAACTGAGGGGTATATTTTATGAGGAGAGGTTAATTAAGGGAACTCAGTCTGATGACACTAGAGGATAGGAGGGATAGGGGGGAATATGGTAACGACGTATAAAATAATGAGAGGAATTGACAAGGTGGACAGGGTTCGAATATTTCAGAGATGGGATACAGGAACAATGGGACACAAATGGAAGTTGAAAACTCAGATGAGTCATAGGGATGTTAGGAAGCATTTCTTTAGCCTTAAAGTTGTCAGGATGTGGAATAATCTGGAGAGTGATGTAGTGCAGGCAGGCTTCATACATAGCTTTAAGAAGAGGTATGATAAAGCTCATGGAGCAGGGAGAGTAAGTTAATATCGACTAGTGAAGAGGCTGGGCCAGGAGCTATGAATCGACCCCTGCAACCACATATAAGTGACTACACACATACACACACACACACACACACACACACACACACACACATTAACATATGACAGGGAATATTACAATAGGGAAGCAGTAATAAATGACACTAGGAGGAGTACTCGTCACAGGTGGCGAGCACTCTGAGAGCTAGTTGTGCTCTGAGCCTTCACTCACTTCTGGACTGTGATATTCATCATGTTGAGAAACAGCAGACCATGTATCTTCGTGGTGAAGCATCGGGGTGAGACTCATGACCGAATTGGTCTCACTAGAACAATGATCAGCACCTGAACTGTGAGATTTAGTCGCATAACAAAATGAAGTCAGAGATAACATTTCTCTTATTTCTCACAAACAGGACAATTTGGAGATCAATACATCACGTTTCACCTTCATATTCTTTAAAACGTAGAAGATCTAGGAGAATCTATTGTTTCTAAGTTCTTGGATAATTTTATCCTAACCATTAAATCCATCTCTAAATTTACAACACAAAAAACATATACATAAATCTCAAAAATTAATCATATTTCAGTAAATCAGATACCTAATGCTGGACCCAAATCCATTACATAATAAAAGGATGCCTTTATTATGAACAGTCCTATCCAGTTGTACCCATAGCTGCCAGGGTTAGTTGTATATAAACAGGGCCTATGAAAGGGGGGGGGGAAGGTTTCACTCGGTACGTTGGTCTGGGGTCCGGCTGTGAATCTCTGAAGGTTCCATAGTCATAGACACTCTATTGTGATTTCTTTCATGTGATTTTTTTTATTGGGGGCCTCTGCCTGCCCCAGGGGCCCCCAAGCAGTCTTGTTCCGTCTTGCAAAATTTCTCTCGGAGGCCTTGTGTGGAGAAAATTCTCCAGAAAACAGGGTATCTCTCTGCCCTCTCAGCCTCCTTCAGGACCTTGAGGGACTTGAGGGACTCAGCACTCCTGGAAGAGGGGCTAATGGACTTTATTTCCTGGTAAACAGATTAAGCGAAAACACATGTTGATGCCAGCGTTATAAGTCACACCACCCTCTTCTTGCTAGAGATCAGTGTCCACTGCAACTACTAGTGACGATTAAACAAGAGTAATTACTCTCTTATCCTTAGGAAAATTAAGGAAAACCCTGCACCCACTTTATGTACAATTGGGACTATTATGAATTGTAGTCTATAGCTAGATAACAAGAAATCTACCATTTTGTATTGAATACTGTTGCAGTGTTGAGCAAGGTGAGAAATAATGCTGACTTCAGTGGGGACTGGGCGGAGAGAGCACTGTGCAGCTCAGATTGGCTTCAAGGAACAAGAGTCAAGAACTTACTACTCACTATTGTCCCTTTGTCCTTTCCGGAAAGGGGGCGATGCCCGCTTGGCATGCGTTTCTCCTTTGTTCTACCACAGTTGGAACTGACAGCACCCTATGTAGGTACAAAATTAGCTCTCTGTTAACAAAGTGCTTGATCATCTCACTTTTGAAAAAACTGTGATCTGGAAAGATAATGAAGCAGTTTTCCAGTGGTTACGAAATAACAAGAGTCAGTTGGTCTATGTAAAAAATAGAAGAAATAAGAGAAATGCAGAGAGACTTTCTCTTTGTCCACGTCTCTGCTCAAGAGAATCCAGCTGACATGTTGTCATGTGGTGTCCCACTCAAGAAATTTGTGGATAATAAATTATGGCTCCACGGACCGAACTGTCCTCAGCAAAAAGCTCACGTTATGCCAGAAGAAACAGTCTGCTCGAACACCGCAGAAATAATGTTTAAATACAGTAGACACACCAGAAATATTGATGGACCTAAATACTCGCCTTTGGGTAAACTCTTAAGAGTTACAGCTCTTGTCTTCAATTTGTCTTCGAATACTTCCTCAATGAAGATATTGTCCAACTGTTCTTGTATGATATTATCATAGACAATCAGTAGCTCTGGATTGTTCCTGAGCTCATGTATTTGTGCATTCATTTGTCCGAAAGCCATGCGATAATTGCTAGGCAGATGTGGTGGATTTAATGTCCATGGTAACCTAACCCAATACTGTTCATCTTCATATTTGACAGTGTCCAAATATTGGTTATAAGTCTGAGACTCTTGTGGGCTTGGTTTATTTACATCAGTTCCTATCTCATCTAAACTTCACAACTTATCAACTGGTTCATTCATTTCTTCCAGTAATGATAATTTTTGTTGTGGTACATGATCAGCGGTTATTCTCGTAACTAGTACATTTTCCACTGAATCAATATCAGCTTCTTTCTCACTTTGAGAGGGAATGGGACCACATATCATGTGGCCTCCAATTTTATTTAGCAAGTGAACATCATGTTTACTTACTATATTCTGAACAAAACAGTGATAATAATCACTTCCAATGATTAAATCAATTGGACTAACTGTGCCCGTCTGTATATCTGGACAGACTAACTTGATCTTGGCTGCCTTTGATGCTGCACCTGTTTCTTTTAGTCTCCGGATCTGCACAGACTTAGGCAAATCATCTACTGCCACAGCTTCTACTGTCCTTTTCCTGTTTCCTAGACCAACAATAAATTTGGCTAGGTCATATGATTGTTTACGAGAACTTTAGAAAAAAAACCAGCTGTATCTAACTGTACTTTGGCATAGGGTTGTTTATTCAGTTTTAGTAACACTGTTCTTATGAAGGACCTTTGTGAGCCTTGATCAAATAATGTTAGAACATTGGTTTTGTGTAATTTATTAGATAACTCAATTCGAGCTGTTGGGTGAGCAGTCGATTTAGACTTATTCCTTACGTTTAATGCTGTTGTTTAATGACTTCCGGTTTCTATGCAAGTCAGCTGTTGGTCAGCACAAGTGCTTGGGCATAATGCTGTATGATGCATACCCTTGCATTTAAAACACTTCTTCAGTGAGCATTTACCTCCCTTGTGTTCACCTAAACACTTAGTGCACCATTTCAGCTGTTTACCATTGTTGTGTATTGACTACAATACTGTGCCCAGTGTGGTCCATCACAAAGTACACATTTTGGAGTACGTTTATGTGTGAGTCTTTTTTACTGTCTGTTGTATTCAAAGCTTGACAAGTGCCTACATAGGATTTCCCATTCTGTTATTTAGTGGAGTAGGTATAATCTTTTTATGCTAAGTTGAAGGTTTGGTATTCACAGTAGAGTTTGAAGGTTTATAATCATGTCTCATTGCTTGCATGCAAAGAAACTACATCTTGTAAACCTTTGCTAATTTCTTCACAAGTGAAATAGCGTTTGTTGAACATAATATTTAATTGTTCAGTGGTTTGTGGTGACAGCTTATCCTGTACAATACCACTGATAAACCAGTCACATTGATTTAGGTCATATTTAGTCTAGAGATCTGAGACTATTGTCTAGCATGATCCTAAATGTCTGTAAATCTGAAAAACAGTGTCTTGATGGCTTCAAACTTGAGATTTTGACTGTGTCAAACCCTGGATTTGTCAGCATCAAGATAATTGTCTACTAAAACTCGTAAAGCTTCCTGATAATTGTCTTTGACCACCATAAACGATTTAATCAGTTCAAAGAGTTACAAGACATTTGAGATAGTTTAATTTGGTTATCTCATCGATATCAGTTCTTTTATGTACTAGAGAATGAAATCCACTAATAAACTTCTCATAATCATGATCTTCAGATACAGGTAATGAGAAGTTAGGAAGACTAGGTAGTGGTATGCCAGTTATGGCAGGTGTGACAGGTGTCTGACCATTGACTACAGTAGGTCTTTGTGAAAGAAAATTGTGGTAGGTACAATGTGCCTCTGCCCACCCTAATTGTTGATCATTAAATGTAACCAAAAATTGCTGAAGTTCATCCTCAGACGGATTTGACTGTAGGAATTCACTTTTGTATTCCACATATTCTGAATTAATGTTCTCTAGATGCTTAGTAAGTAAATCCAATTTTGCTTCTAAAACGTCAAAATCAATGTTTGCATTTTGAGTCATCCCTACACAGACAGTAATGAACTTTTCTATCTGCATACTTTTCGTTTTCAAAGTTTGAAACTGCGTTTGCAATGATACCATCTTGAACGAGAAATTCATAACAGAATATACCACTAAACAAAAAAAAAAGGCACAATACCGTGACTGGAACAATACACAAATAACCCGCACATAGAAGAGAGAAGCTTACGACGACGTTTCGGTCCGACATGGACCAAGTCGGACCGAAACGTCGTCGTAAGCTCCTCTCTTCTATGTGCGGGTTATTTGTGTGTGTAGAATATACCACTAGTTGTTTAAATACTTCGACGCTGTGAATAGCTGTGATTGTGTTATGATTTGTCAGCACACCTCATTGACCCAGTGATTGCATGGTCAGTGACCTTGAATGTACATCACACATGTATATTCATTATACATCAAATCAAATCAAGTTTATTCTCTATAAAGATTACAATGTGGGGTTTACATATTATAGGATATTGTGTGGTTGACATATTATATAAAACTAATTACAGAGAGAGCCACTATCACACCTAGCATGAGTAGGCGTTTCGGGCAGACTAAGATTAATTCAAAACTCTATATTGGTACAGATTATGGAGCATGTTGGTATTAAGGCTAAGTAACTGCATTACAGTTCGTAAATTTAGCAATGTGAAGAGTTTGTTTAGGTACAATACATAGTTTCTATTGCAGCTCCTATATTGAAGTATCATAGGCAAACTTATGACTAATAAAGATTCATTACGTAATTGTTGTATTATGTATTTCTATGTTTATAATCAATTGGGTGAGTAAGTGTGAATTGTGAGGAATCACAGATATCGAGGGGAGGTCTAGGTTGTTTTTTGTGTGTGTATGATACAAGAGAATAGGCGGCTTTCATGTAGTTGGCTGACAGTGGGGTGTGTCAGGGAGATAAGATGTTTTCTAACGGTAGTTTTGAAAGTGATGAATGTGTCTGCACTTCTAGTGTTTTCAGGTAGGGCGTTCCAGATTTTAGGCCCTTTTATGTACATTGAATTTTTGTACAAGTTTAGCCGAACACGGGGAATATCAGAGATGTTTGTGTCTGGTGTTATACCTGAGGATCCTGTCACAACTACCAAGAAAGTGTTTTTGGTCAAGGCTAATATTGGAATTTAAGGTTCTGTAAATGTAGGTTGCACAGTAGTAAGTGTGGATGTTCTGAACAGTAAGTTTAGATCTATGAAGAGCGGGGGGAGGTTGTTGCCTGGGATTGGATTGCGTGATTATTCATACTGCAGCTTTTTGTTGGGTTATTATTGGCTTTAGGTGTGTTGCTGCAGTTGATCCCCAAGCACAAATAGCGTAGGTGAGGTAGGGATAAATGAGTGAATGGTATAGTGTGAGAAGGGCAGATTGTGGCACGTAGTAACGTATCTTAGAGAGGATCCCAATCGTTTTGGATACTTTTTTTGTTATGTGTTGGATATGGGTGCTGAAATTCAGGTTGCTGTCGAGGTGCAGGCCTACTAATTTGCCTTCATTATGTCTGGCAATAAGAGTGTTGTCAATCTTAATGTTAAATTGTGCAACACCTGCTCTGCTGTCAAACATAATACAAGTTTTGTCAGTGTTAAGTGTAAGTTTATTGGCTGTCATCCAAGTAGATATTTTGAGTAGCTCCTCGTTAACAGTGGTGTTGAGGGTGGCAAGATTTGGATGGGAGATGACAAGTCGTGTCGTCAGCAAAGAGAATGGGTTTCAGGTGTTGTGATACGTTGGGAAGATCACTGATGTATGAGAGGAAGAGCAGGGGATCAAGGACACTTCCCTGTGGTACTCCAGTATCAAGTGGCTGTGTTGATTAGGTTGTGTCTTTAATGGTGACATACTGATACCTATTAGTAAGGAAGGATTTGAAATATGCAACTGCATGGCTTCTTATACCATAATGGTCAAGTTTGTGGAGTAGGATGCTAATGGATATGAAAGTTTAAATTAAACTTTTTATAAGACTTCCTTAAAAATATATGAGACAGACATGAGACACAGTCTCATCCCTTAATTTGTGTTTATAAACATTGTGTGTAGAGAACATACACATTCAAACAACTCTGAGATCAGAGTCTGGTACTGCACCGTGGGTGTGCGCATTTGGGTGAATTGAACAGTGGGGGAAAGCCGGTGAGGCTGGCTCCCATTTACTGGAGCCCTTGTGGCTTAGCGCTTCTTTTTGATTATAATAATTATAATAATAATCCCATTTACTGGTAGAGGCAGTGAGGGGCAGCTGACTCTAACTCACCGTTCTCTTTGACTGAGTATGTACAGTAACTCAAATATTTTGTAAAGACTCCAACTTCATACGAATCGTGGTATCCCCACACCTGAGCTGTAGAATGTCGAATATTAATTTAATTTTTTGCCCAAAAGGAGTGTATATTTCAGTATTTCATTTGAAACGCTTAGGAGTAGTTGTATTCACTTGTTTGCACTCAAAAACCCACACCTCACGACCTGGAGTAGGACAACCTTATTAATAGGCTCTATTTAATAGGCTCTACAAGTGAGAATTAAGACTTAACCTGCTCGTGTAACTTGAGCTATGGTGTTGACAGCACCAATTAGGCCGATATCGGTGACTTGATTGAAGCTGGAGTGTCTCGGGGAATGTTGCACTATTCTCCACTACATTGGAAAAGTTCTGCAATCACTCACTACTACACTACACTAGTCAATTCCGAGATTTGTTCATTGTTTTGTGGTATTATACACAACAGAAAGACTGGTTACACTTCACAGTGTAATTAGTTCTACCGCAAATTTCTGAGATTGTCAAAATGAACAAGAGTCAAGTTACTATTGCCCCATTGTCCTTTCTGGTAAGGGGGTGATGCCCGTGTGATGTGTGTTACTCCTTCATTCCTTAAAGCCAATCTGAGCTGCACGGTATGCTCTCTGCCTGCTCCACACTAGGATATGCTGAAGTCAGCATTATTTCTCTCCTTGCTCAACACTGCAACAGTATTCAATACAAAATGATAGATTTCTTGTTATCTAGCTATAAACTACAATTCATAATAGTCCCAATTGTAAATAAAGTGGGTGCAGGGTTTTCCTTAATTTTCCTGCTAAGGATAAGACAGTAATTACTCTTGTTTAATCGTCACTAGTAGTTGCAGTGGACACTGATCTCTAGCAAGAAGAGGGTGGTGTGACTTATAACGCTGGCATCAACATGTGTTGTCGATTAATCTGTTTATCAGTAAGTAAGAGAGTCCATTAGCCCCTCTTCCAGGAGGGCTGAGTCCCTCAAGTCCCTCAGGGGGCTGAAGGAGGCTGAGAGGACTGAGAGATACCCCCTTTTCTGGACAATTTTCTTCACAGTGGGGGTGGGGGCAGGCAAAAGTTCGCCATAGGTGAACTATTCATCTCTTAACATTATTTTTATTTTCTCACTCACCACTACTACTGATTGTCTTTTCTTAACAGCTGTAGTCTGTGGGGTTTCTGGAGAATCACTACATTTGTTTTCAACACTGTGTAATTCTAACGGCACTAATTTATCTATTGTCTACTTATTCACTACACCTCTGCTCAAGACTTCAACTGTGCTGATGGTTCCATTTTCATCAGGATGTATGGTCACTATTTTTCCAAGAGACCATTGAGACCTTGGACCATCATTGTCAATAATGACTATGTTACCAGGCCTTAAGGACTTATGATTTTCAGGAACACCAGCTCCGTAGAAGTGTTCTCTCAGTGAGGTGAGATAGTTTTCTTACCAAATTTTCTCTCATCGTTCACTCACTTTATTAAGGTGTTTGAATTTACATCTGAATTGTTCAGTTTCGAGATAAATAGGATCTTCCGTGATTTCTTTATCATTCATGGGAGGAACAGGCTCGAGCCTTCTGCCATGGCGTAAATGAGATGGACTTAACACTTACAAATTGTCCAGATCATCGATAACATCAGTTAGAGGCCTGTTGTTGACTCTATTTTCTGCTTCAGTTACGGCTATTCGAAATTCTTCTAAGTCAATTCTCTGACGATGAAGTCTTCCTTAAACAACGTTTTACGATGCCTATCATTCTTTCATAAAATCCACCTTGTCATGGAGCCTTGGATGCTGAATCACCTGCGTTGATTCAGCATCTGTTGTACGTATGGTTGATCAAAGATCAACCATACGTACAATTAGTAGAAGTTTAGCTTCAGAGAGTGAAAGTTTATTAAGAGCTCAGGTAGGTGATAGTTCCGTAATGAAACTGAGTAGATTTATATACAAGGTATGGGGAACTTTGTCAACTGTTTTCGTTAAAATTATTGGTCCAGTGTAATCTACACCTGTCACCTCAAATGGAGTGACATGATACACTCCCTCAGCGGGATATGATGATACTGACATACTCGCATATCGAAGCGACGGCAAGTAATTTAGCCCCTTGTTTGTTTTTTTCACACTGTTGACCTTGAGGTATCCAGTAGGATTATCTTATGTGACAAAGTGTGTCAGCTGCTCCACTATGTAACATGTTATTTTGAGCATTTTTAACAAACAGGTTTGTCAGCCAATGATTTTTGGGGATCAATTTTGGATGTATTGCTTCTTTAGGTAGTGAAGAATTATGAATTCTTCCTCGACATCTTATAGTCTTTTTTGAGTCGAGATAAAGTCCTAAAGAATTAATCATATTAGGTTTTTTGGGGGATTTATCCTGTGTTTCCAGAAATTTGTATGCTGTAGAGAAGACATCTTTCTGTACTTGTTTTACCCGGTATTTGATAGGTTCAGGAAATTCATAATTAGGCTTTGTCCCTTTAATGAATTTGAAGACAAGAGCTGCAACTCTTAAGAGTTTACCCAAAGATGATTATTTAGATCCATCAAGGTGTACATCTGTTTGTTCGCTTGTGCTACGACTAGAGCAGTACATTTAGAAGCCACTGACATGTATGCTGAAACCTTTATCAAACTATTCAGAAGGTTTGCAGCCAGAAGGGCATATCCCAGACTGATAATTTCAGACAATGCAATGAACTTTGTTCGTTGCATTATACAAGATCTTATGTGGATTACACTGGACCAATAATTTTAACGAAAACAGTTGACACAGTTCCCCATACCTTGTATATAAATCTACCCAGTTTCATTACGGAACTATCACCTGCCTGGGCTCTTAATAAACTTTCACTCTCTGAAGTTAAACTTCTACTAATAGCACTAAACTCCACAAACCTCCTACTAGAAGCAATAGGCTTCACAAACCAAAAAGAATAACAGACAAGCCTCCCTGGGGTTACCTTAGTGTCTCAAGACATGTACTAGGCTACTTCCATCCTCTCGTACACTGACGACCATCCCTCACAGAAATACCAATCTTCCAATCTTTATCTACACTTACCACTATCTTAAAGCTAGACCACACGGTCACAACTTAATAATTGGAAATGAATATTACTTTCTACATCTTCTACAACGCCTTCCTTCCCTCACATCGCAGTGATTGTTTTTTTTTTCTTTTTTTATCTAGTGGAATTTGTTTATACAAATCAGCACACTAATTTATATTAACAAGCTCCACTAGATAAAAAATAGACCAATACTTTATCAACTTATTATGTAAATTTAAAACACTTGCTACATCTCAAGATATTATTTACTTCTTCACATACATGTATGAAACATGTGAAGTTACCCACAACCTTCTTTCCATATTGTATATGAAACAAACTGCAGAAAATAAGAAAATGTTCAGTGGTAATTTTAATTTCACATCAGTTTACACACACACGCACATACATTTATATATATTAAAGTTATCACCTCCCTTCCTCTAGTTTATTCTCCCTACAAAAATTTCTAAATCAACGGACTTTCTTTATCTCCTTTCAAAATTCTCGTTTTTTTTTTTTTGTCAACAGCAATTTGGTTCTGTAAATGATTATCACTACGTTAAATCTTTAGATTTTTCACTACTTATGTTTTCTTCATTAATTTCTCATTTGTTTTTATACATTCACATCCCAGTTTTATTTCACCATCTTAACACTATTATTTAAGTAGTTCTTTTTCCCCTCAGTTCCGCAGTCATTACTGAACAATCCTGCGTCTTAACAGCTACAACTGGGAAAGGTTAGTGACCTCAGGGATACACTTTCTATATTCCAGTGGGTAAAGGCGACAGGAATTTAAATGAGTCGACAAGAAGAGAACATAATGCCAAGTGCTGTCGTGTGTCTCTGCTTCCAACCTCTCCTTATTCTCTGTACAATGCTCCTATTAAAATAAAAAGATTAATCAGTTATTGCTGAATAATTCCAGCGCTTACCAAGTTGTGCCAAATTAATGAGTAGTAGACTTTGTTGGTACACCTGGCGAGTATACCTGGCGAGTATACCTGGAGAGTATACCTGGCGAGTATACCTGGCGAGTATACCTGGAGAGTATACCTGGCGAGTATACCTGGCGAGTATACCTGGCGAGTATACCTGGAGAGAGTTTCGGGGGTTAACGCCCACGCGACCCGGTCTGAGACCAGGCTTCGTGATGGATCAGGGTCTGATCAGCCAGGCTGTTACTGCTGGCCGCACGAAAACCGACGTAAAAACCACAGCCCGGCTGATCAGGTACTGACTTTAGGCGCCTGTCCAGCGCCTTCTTGAATCAAGACAACCAGAGATCTATTGGTAATCCCCCGTATGTAAGCTGGAAGGCAGTTGAACAGTCTTGGGCCCATGACACTTATTGTGTTGTCTCTCAGGGTACTCGAGGCTCCCCTGCTTTTCATTGAGGGAATATTACATCTCCTGCCGAATCTTTTGCTTTCGTAGGCAGTGATTTTCGTGTGCAAGTTTGGTATTAATTCCTCTAGGATTTTCCAGGTGTATATTATCATGTATCTTTCTCGCCTGCGTTCCAGTTAATACAAATTAAAGGACTTCAAATGTTCCCAGTATTTTAGTCGCTTTATCGTACTTATGTGTGCCGTCAAAGTTGTCTGTACATTCTCCAGGTCAGCAATTTCTCCTGTCTTCAAGAGAGACTGTCAGCGTACAGAAGTACATATAGGCACGCTCTAGCACGTACCTCTTGTTCAAAACTACATCATTTGGTAACATCACTCTCCCAGCAGCATTTTTTGTCACTACAGTAACTCCTCAGGCACCAGGCCTCTCTTCCTTTCCTCCTGCCTCGCCTAGTGTCCAGGCACCAGACCTCTCTTCCTTCCCTTCTGCATCGCCTAGTGTCCAGGCACCAGGCCTCTCTTCCTTCCCTTCTGCATCGCCTAGTGTCCAGGCACCAGGCCTCTCTTCCTTCCCTCCTGCCTCGCCTAGTGTCCAGGCACCAGGCCTCTTTTCCTTCTCTCCTGCCTCGCCTAGTGTCAAGGTACCAGGACTCTCTTCCTTCACTTGTGCCTCTCCCCAGTTTCCTTCTAACCTACTACTTCCCGGTGGTGGTAAGGCCTCGGTCAGATGACCGAGGCCTTACGCTAATGTGGAGGATGATGGACGAACGATGATTTTTCCCTCCCTCTTATCCTCTACACAAGATCCAAATGACCTCGGAACTTATTTAACCCACTTACTACTAGTGCTGCTTCTACATGTTCCCCACAAGGGATTCCTAGTATTCCATAGGCTGGTCCGTGACAAATTTTCTCACCTTTTCTCCAAGACTCCCGATGGATAAAGTATGTTAATAAGAAGAGTATGTGATTTTTTAAATTTTATTGAGAAGAGCATCTGTAAGCAGGGAATATAGAGAAAAACAAATAGAACATGCAACTTTGAGCATCCCGCAAAAATGCCGCGACCTCCTGTCTGAAGGAGTGTATCGTTCCTCCTCTTGCAAATTCTGGAATTCCACACTGAGATGTGCCACTCTTCAGTCCTCAAAAAACAATGTTACAATACCAACTGCCCCACATACCACTTAAAAGGGACCAGGAGGTACACACCCCATAAAACAAATCATAGTAGTTACAGTAGTTACGACAACTCCACTCCCAGTGATTTTTTAATCATAGGAAACGTAGAAATAAAATGGAAAGAAATAACCGAAATAGTTCACTACCTTGGAGCCTTGTTGGACTGGAGGCACAGTCAGTGGCCCCTCCAGACTCGCAACTACTGATGCCAACAACAAAATTCCTCCAACAAATATGCAACTTGACATTTATATTTGCTAATATACAGGACCTTAAGCCATCCCACCAACAACAAAATACTTGTTATCAGTGGACTTCTAGGAGAGTCAAATGCAATGTTTGCAGCCTTCACAGAGACCCACTCAAAAGATTACTTTGACAACGAATTGTGAATAACTGGGTACAACCTTTTCAGATGCAGCAGAAAAAACAGACAAGAAGAAGGATGGGGAGGGGAAGGAGGGTTGGCTTGTATGCCAGTCGCTCATCTGCACGGAGATACTTAACACCACAAATGATGTAGTTGAAGTTCTAACAAAAATCGAGAACCAAAACTTTAGTCATTGTGCTTGTATATAAGCCACCAGATGCAACTTCCCAACAATTCAAGGAATAGCTATCAAAAATTCATACTGTCTGGAAAACCTTCCAGCCCCATCTGCAAACACCTTGCTGCTTAGTGACTTCAAACTTAGACATACAAAATGGAAGAATGTAGCAAATGTAGCAGAAATAATCCCTGGGACCAACTCAGATGAAAAGTCACACACACATGAGCTGCTGAATTTCTGCAATAAACACACCCTAAGTCAGCAGATAGTGGACCCAACATACTGGAGAACACACTTGACCTAATTTTCACAAATAATGAGGACCTGGTAAGAAACATAACAATATAAAAAACAACTAATTCTGATCTCAATCTGTTCGAAGTACAGACTTACATGCACAGAAGTTCTGATCAGCAAAATGCATACAGCTATAATGGTACCTTCACCAAATTCAACTTCAACAGCAAGAACATCAACTGGGACCAGGTAAATTATGCCTTAAATGAAACACGTTAGGAAGATATTTTAAATAACATGGACGCTAACTAGTGCCTTGAAAAGATCAACTTTCTGGTAGCTGAAGTATGTTCAAGACATAGTCCCCTAAGAAAAAAGAGAAGAAGTAAACTGGAAAGAGAGAGATGCTCCCTCTACAGAAGGCGAAAACTCAGCGAGCTCCTGAGTAATGCTAGTTTACCTGAAACACGGAAGGATGCGCTAACCAAGGAAGTGGAAAATATTGAACTTAAGTTAAAGGAATCATAAAGGATTTAGGAGAGACAAGAGGAACTAAAAGCGATTAGTGAAATTGAAAGAAATTCGAAATATGTCTTTCCATATGCCTAAAACAAGGGAAAAACCAAATCTAGTATAGGGCCCTGCTCAGGCAAGACGGATGCTACACAGATGACAGCAAAGAAATGAGTGAGATACTGAAATCTCAACATGACTCTGTATCCAGCGAGCCACTGATCAGTCTAAAGATAGACAATCCAAATAATTCTTTCATGAATGAGCCTCAAAACCCTGTCAATGTATGTCAAATTTCTGACATAACCCTAACTCCACTAGACTTTGAGAAAGCCATTGATAACATGCCAATGCACTCAGTCCCAAGCACAGACTCGTGGAACTCTGTGTTCATAAAGAAATGCAAGAAACCCCTCTCACGGGCCCTAAGTATGCTATATAGAAGGAGCATAGACACAGGTGAGATTCCACAATTACTAAAAACAGCGAATATAGTTCAACCATAAAGGTTGCAAAAAGCAATAGCTAAGAACTACAGACCAATAGCTTTCACGTCCCACATCTTAAAACTCTTTGAAAGAGATCTTTGAAGCAGGATTGCAGACCACTTTGATTCTCAACAGTTGCACAATCCAGGGCAACATGGGTCAGAGCAGGATGCTCCTGCCTCTCGCAACTACTGGACCACTATTATATGGTCTTGGATGCACTGGAAAACATACAACGCAGATGTAGTATACACAGATTTTTGCAAAAGCCTTTGACAAGTGCGATCATGGCGTAATAGCACACAAAATGCGTGCTAAAGGGATAACTGGTAAAGTAGGCAGATGGATCTTCAACTTCCTAACAAATCGAGCACATACTGTAGTGGTAGAGTTAAATCGGAAGCTGCCATAGTGAAGAGCTCTGTTCCACAAGGCACAGTACTCGTCCTTCTCCTGTTCCTCATCCTCATATCAGACACAGAGATGTAAACCGTAGAACCGTATCATTCTTTGCAGACCATACTAGAATCTGCATGAGACTGTCATCCATTGAGGACACGGCAAATCTACAAAAAGATATAAACCAAGTTTTCCAATGGGCAACGGAGAACAATATGACAAATTCCCACTACTCCGTTATAGAAAACTGGAACAAATAATAACTAGAACTGAGTATACTATAAACTCTAATCACTAAATAGAGCGGAAAAGTAATTTGAAGGACCTGGGAGTTGTATTGCCTGATGATCTCACCCTCATGGATGACAGCAATGCCACTATCACACCTGCGAGGAAACTGATAGGATGGATAATGAGAACATTCAAAACAAGAGAGGGAGATACATCTTAATTTACATTCGGAAGGTCCTGGAGGGACTTGCCCCTAATCTGCACACATAAATCGCTCCCTACGAAAGCAAAAACCTTGCCAGGCGATGCAACATACCCCCAGTGAAAAGTATTGGCGCTATTAATACACTAAGATGAAATACGATAAGTGTCCGGGACCCAAGACTGTTCAACAGCCTCCCACCAGCTATAAGGAGAATTACCAATAAACCCCTGGTTGTCTTCAAGAAGGAGATGGACAGATACCTAAAGGCAGTGCCGGATCAGCCGAGCTGTGGTTCATGCGTTGGACTATGTGCGGCCAACAGTAACAGCCTCGTCGATCAGGCCCTGAGGTACCAGGAGGCCTGGTCATGTACCGGGCCTCGGGGTGCGTTGATCCCCGGAATAACTCCAGGTAGCTTTCGTCTACCAGGGACCGTCTGATACGGTCTCTGGCACACAAAACGTGTTTATCATAAACTGACAAAAAACACAGTGTCTTATTAACTTGTCGGTATATTTCGGATATTCAGTACTTTGCCTCCAAAACCAGGATATACGCTGGTAGAAGGTTCGGTATTTAGAGTATATGAGATCACATGTGGGCGAGACCTGAGTAGCCACAATCCCACAAGGGTCCTCATTACCCAGAGCACATCTTGCCTCCTGCAATATTCGTTACAAAAAACGTCTAGCTTCCCTAACTGTTGTGTGTCTGAACACGCTTACTTGGGCTCTCCCTCATTCCTTATTTCGCATTGCATTGCTCCTAAAGAAGTTTTTACACTCGCGATGCAAAAGCCAAGAGTATCATCATTCTCTCTGCCCCCACTAGCAGCATCACCACTGGCGGCAGCAGCAGTAGCAGCAACACCAGCAGTAACAATGGCAGGAATAGCAGCAGAAGTAGCAGCACTAACAGGATCAGTAGCTGTATCAGGACCAGTACCAGTAGTAGCAGTAGCAGTAAGAATAACAGTAGCAGTAACAGTAGCAGCTGGGAATTGCGAGGGTAAATCCCAGACCAGTGGAAGTGCCCACATCGTCTTGAAAACTGAATTGGATTTTTATTCTCTTTTTTAGATCACGGGGCGTTTGAGGTCGAGGTGTGGAAGGCTGGCGAAGGGAAGAGGGAGCTAGTGAAGGAGGGGAGGGGAAGGGGGTGGAGGAGACGATTGGGAGAGGGAGAGAGGGGTAGAGATTGAGTAAGGGAAGGAAGAGGGTGAGTAAGGGAGGGAAGAGAATGGAAGGTTTTAGATACCGCGATAGAGGGTCGTGTGTGTGCTCATCTATTTGTGGTTGCAGGGGCTGATTCACACCACCTGGCCCCGCCTCTTCAGTGGTCGCTACTAGGTTCACTCTCTCTCTCTGTCCCTGCTCCATGAGCTTTATCGTGTATGGATCCTACCCCCACTACATCACTCTCATGATTGTTCAACTGACTGACAACTCTATGACTGAAGAAATACTTCTTAACATCCCTGTGACTCATCTGAGTGTTCAACTTCCAGTTGTAACCCCTTGTTGTTGTGTCTTGTCTCTGAAACATCCTGCCTCTATCCACCTTGTCAATTCCTCTCAGTATTTTATATGTTGTTCTCGTGTCCCCCTATATTTCTGTCCTCCAGTGTCGTCAAGTTGATTTCCCTTAACCTTTCCTCCTAAGACGTACCCGGGACTAGTCTTGTTACAAACCTTTGCACTTTCTCTAATTTCTTGACGTGCTTGACCAGATGTGGGTTCCATACTGGTGCTGCATACTCCAATAAGAGCCTGGCGTACACGGGGTACAGTGTCGTGAATGATTCCTTACATGTCGAGACGCCGTTCTTACGTTTTCCAGGCGACCTTAGGCTGCAACAGTTATTTGGTGGATGCGCGCCACAGGAGATGTGCTTGGTATGATACTCACCTCAAGATTCTTTTCCTCGAGTGTGGTTTGCGGCCTTTGTCCCCCTAGGATGTACTTTAAGTAAAAGCACACAAGTGCAACTAATGTGGCATTTTATTGTGGCAACATTTGGCTCTCCAAGAGCTTTGTCAATCCGTCACAAACAATACATGGACACAGAAGGTATATATAGGCTTAGATTGAGGTGAAGTAGTAGCTACTGCTACTACTTCCTCCACTAATATTACAACTACTACACCTCACTCTGAGCCTATATATACCCTCAGTGTCCATGTATTGTTTGTAACGGATTGACAAAGCTCTTGGAGAGCCAAATGTTGCCACAATAAAATGTCACATTAGTTGCATTTGTGTCCTTTTACTTAAAGTACATCCTAGGGGGACAAAGAATCTTGAGGTGAGTATCATACCAAGCACATCTCCTGTGGCGCGCATCCACCAAATAACTGTTGCAGCCTAAGGTCGCCTGGAAAACGTAAGAACGGCGTTTCGACATGTAAGGAATCATTCACGACACTGTACCCCGTGTACGTCAGGCTCATATTGGAGTATGCAGCACCAGTATGGAGCCCACATCTGGTCAAGCACGTCAAGAAATTAGAGAAAGTGCAAAGGTTTGTAACAAGACTAGTTCTGGGTCCTTTTACTTAACATATTGTCGGTAATTCTACCGACGTCAATACAGTATGTACTTTGTTTGCGGTCTTCTTTGACCTTCCCCAATCTTCATGACTTTACAGTTGGTGGGATTAAACTCCAGATCAGGTTGGATCAGGTTTGCAGAATGTCCAGATCCCTTTGTAGTCCTACCTGATCCTCATCCACTTGAATTCTCCGTATTAGATTCACATCGTCTGTAAACAAGGACACCTCTGAATCTATCTCTTCCGTCATATCATTCGCATATACCAAAAACAGCACCGACCCTAGGACTGACCCTTGTGGAACCTCGCTCGTCACAGACGCCCACTCTAACACCTCGTCACGTACCATCACTCGTTGTTTCCTTCCTGTCAAGTATTTTCTGATCCGTTGCAGTGCCTTTCCTGTTATTCGTGGCTGCTCCGCTAGCTTTTATACTAATCTCTTGAGCAGAAGTTTGTGTGTGTGCTCAACTGTACTCACAGTGATATCCTCAACGACCGAGTTCTACCTCCCGTCCTATATTTCAGCTTCCTGTCTCCTGGATCGTGTCGTACTTTGTCTTGAAACCATGTATGGAATTTACCTCTGCTACCTCTTCATCTACAATCATCCATTTGTTATTACAGTCATCATTTCCCCTTCTTCCTGAAGTTGGGTTTCCTACACGTGGTGAGGAATTTTATAATTATATTCGGAACAAAGTTAGATATCTACCTGCTACAGGTGCCTGATCAGCTAGACTGTGGAAATGGAAGTCTGTAAATTAGATACATGTGCAACAGCTGGGTCTCTTTATTATTTTGACGTTTCACTAACCAGCGGTTTTATCAGTGCAATACAGAGATATATAAGGAACTGCCGAAGATGAGGTAATCATTCCCTAGACCTACAAGCAAGTGTTCAGTACCTTTGGTCTCAGTGAATCAGAAGAACAGACAAGAAGATGGACCCATATGTACTCGAGTCAGATGAGGTGCAGCAGATGAAGACATCGTCACATATGGGCGTGACCCTTCCGTGGAAGTACTGGAGGTCATGCCCGGAAGTTGGGACATAAGTTAGCAAGTAGAAGAAATCCTCAGTGTTAAGATTCCATGGTATTGCTGTGTCTGACAAGTATCATTAAATCAGCGGTATACAATATCGACAAGTTGATAAGTTAGACATACATATCTAATTTATCAGTTTGTTAACATTGTATATCATTGATCTGTGGAAGTCTGGCGCCTGACCCCAGGTAGAGGATCCCTCGAATACTGTTACAGGTACATCACAGGTAGAGTGACTACTGTCCCAGAGCTTATATCTCTAAGAAAGTGCCCAACATTTTCTCTGAAATACATGGCGACGATATTTCCTCATTCGCTAAAGTTTAAACGCTTTATGACCCAAGGGATTTACCACTTCATCATAAAAATAATTCCTATAGCCTAGAGAAGTATGTTCAGGAATCTGTGTGTTTCTAGTCAAAAGATTACAGATGTACATAATGTGTCCAGGGACTGGCCTTCAGAGTTCTTATGGCTCAGTAAGTTGCAGTGTTATGTTCTGGAACCAGAATATAAACATGTAAATGTTTAGGTTCTGGTTCCAGTCGTGATGAGTTGTTTCGTGCAGGTTCTCATTCTCCTTCTTGGTGTATCTCTGAGTGTCTTCACTTTTCAACCTTCTTGAAGGTTAATGTGATTCTTCTCTACATAAAATAACCCGAACTTAGGAGACTGAAGCTTATTACGACGTTTCGGTGATTAGCTTCGGTCTCCAAAATGCTGGATTATTTGTGTATTATTCCGTCTACGGTATTGTTACTTTTTATTCTTTATATTCTCCTTTGGTAGTTTATTTCCCTGCGCTTCGTAACTAGCATGGACATCATCACACTTCTCTAGGTAAATGAAGTGTTGCAGGCTTGTCTCTGGTGCTGCATACTTGTCCACTTGAAAGACGTTGTATTGTGCTGTGAGCGAATCACTGTTAATGTCCCTTAAGGCATTGTTATATGTTGAATGTTTATGACTTACAGCCAGCTGTGGTGAACAAAAGAGAGAGGAGAGAGAGATACATGATAATGTATACCTGGAAAGTACTCGAGGTCCTGGTCCCAAATCTGCACACTGTCATAACAACATACTGGAGTGAGAGATATGGGAGGAAGTGTAAAATAAACCCAGTAAGGAGCAGGGGTGCGGTGGGGACAATAAGGGAACACTGTATCAACATCCGGGGTCCCAGTTTATTCAACATCTTACCAGAAGATATCAGAAACACTGCTGGAACAAGTTTAGAAGCCTTCAAGAGGAAACTGGACAATTATCTTCACCAGGTGCCAGATCAACCAGGTTGTGATGGATATGTTGGGCAGTGGGCCTCCAGCAGCAACAACCTGGTTTACCAGGCAAGCACCGGACGAGCCTGGCCCATGGCCGGGCTCCGAGAGTAGCTAAACTCTCGAAACTCTTCAAAGGTATGTCAAAGATATAAGGTATGCGTCTATTAGGACAACGTTTTACTCTGTATAGAGCTTTATCAAGCCATGACTTGATAAAGCTCTACAGAGAGTGAAATTTTGTTTTAGGTAAAATCTCATTCTGCAGTGAGTCTTCTGCACTGTTCACGGCAGTTGTCAATTTATTTTATTAAAGTTTTCACACAAGAAAGTTATATGTGATAAAAAGACAGAGTCGAAAACGACGGTAAATATCAGCAAATCGATGACGTTGTATGAGGAAGCA